>NW_015150707.1:163268-173128 GCF_000732505.1 Cyprinodon variegatus
CGCCAGTCTATAGCAGGACAACACAGAGACAAACAGGACAAACAATCATTCATGCACACACTCACACTTAAGGAGAATACAGAGAAGCCAATTAACCTAACAGTCATGATTTTATACTGTGGGAGGAAGCCGGAGTACCCGGAGAGAATCCAAACATGCACAGGGAGAACATGGCACTCCATGCTAAAAGATCTACTTAAAAAAAAATCTTGTTTTACTAATAGTTGGTAGATTATTCCATCTTAACCTAAACTTGTTTTTAACATTTCTAAACCTTTATTCTACAACTGTTTGATCTGTTCCTGGGTCTCCATGATCCTTTTTACTCACTAATGCTCTCTAACAAATGTTTTTGTTTATACTGAGAAAAAAACCCACATTAATTTGTCTCATTATCCAGGTATGCCTAATTTATTTTTTGTCAGATTATAAAAAAAAAAAGTGGTTTACCCTAACCCTCTGCAATATTGTAAACTACCTCTATTTTTTTTAAAAGGGGGGACCCAGGGTGGATCTATGTTGTATCAGGAAGGGTATATAGCATTAAGACTCACTTGCCAAGTCTGTGTACAAGACATTATGACCTGCCGTGGCAAGCTGTTTGGACTCAACCATCTTTTTTCTTGCACTAACTTAACATATCATGTCAAATGTCAAATACATTGATGCTTTGGGTTTTATTATGATTAAATGTAGTTAGTTGGTTTTAATACTCACTTAGCTGAATACTATCTTGCTTAATTTATTCACCTTAAGTTGATGCTAGTTTGTGTTTTAATAGTTGAACAGAAAAATTAAGATAATAATACAGATGTTGAAATCTTCTGCAGGTAATAAGTCGGATCTCCATGCTAAGAGACAGGTGCTGTTTGAGGATGCATGCACCCTAGCTGAAAAGAACAGCCTGCTGGCTGCTCTGGAGACATCAGCTAAGGAGGCCCAGAACATAGACGCCGCCTTCATCCTCATGGCTCGGGAGCTGCTGGCCCGCAACGGCATGACCATCGCAGATCAGAACTCTCATTGCTCTCCGCAGTTCATGCTAAGCGATTGCTCACATCCAATTCAAGGCAACGTTTCAGACAATAAAAAGTGTGGGTGCTGAAAAGACAATCAGATTTAGCATTTGATACAAAGCTGAAGAGCCTAATGATAGTTTGTAGTTTCTTTGAAGACAATGTTTGCAAGTTCGGTTTTAGATGTTTTTTTGTGTACATATTCTTGTTATAGTATTTATAAATCTTAATGGAATCTGTAACTAAGGTTTGAAATATTCCTCTTGGGGATAAACTGCTGCAAAATGTAATGAGTCGTGCCTTTGCTGCAGGAATCTATACAAACGTTTTTCAACAGTAAACACCATTTTCAGCCTACTTTCAGCTTGTTTCATGTTTTTAATTGTTGTTACAAAGTATTGCTTTTACAGTACATTACCAGAGTTCCGAAGTATTGACCTGAAGTTTCCTTCACATTCAAATCTTCATTAAAGATGGAACAAATACTGCAGTTCAATAAATGTAGTAAACCACTCCTCGTTTTCTGTACAAACTCCTGCAGTGCAATCCTGTCAACTTCACAGAAACATTCAAAAATATCAAGTAAAAAAAACAACTTTTTTTTTTAAGCTAAATTAAACAATGGCAATTTAATCTCCTGAGCATTACTGGTTATACATTAACCCTGAATTCAAAACAAATCAGGCTGGAAAATACCAGCTGGCACACCATAAAAAATAAGAGGAAAAGATTTATTTTTCAAATAAAATTCCTCTTCATGTCAATAAGTGCTTTTTTCCCATTAAGCAACATTTGTGGCTATTTAGCCTTTGCTCTGTATTGATTTAAATATCCTTAAGCTGTGCTTTATTTAAGCAGCCAGACAACTATAGTCTCTAAGTTATCTTTTAAAGATTTAAAGAGCTGATGTAATTAGTTTAAAAGCAGGTCAAAGGTCATGGTTACAGAATTCTATAAATAAAGACGATATGAAAATAAAGTGGGCATACAATATTAAAGGTGAGG
The DNA here is from genome assembly GCF_000732505.1 of Cyprinodon variegatus. NCBI lineage: Eukaryota > Metazoa > Chordata > Actinopteri > Cyprinodontiformes > Cyprinodontidae > Cyprinodon > Cyprinodon variegatus. The sequence goes on from NW_015150707.1 coordinate 165,290, forward strand.
TTGTGTTAGCTGATTAAAACTATGTTATTTATGTGAAATCTGACTGATCTATAAATTCTGATCCTATTGTGGATATGTGTGTGTTCTCCACATTTCAAAAACAAAACAAACTAAAATCTAAAAAAACAAAAAGCTGAAATAAACGTGCAGCACAGGTATTCGCATCCTTGACCTTATCACCTTTGTTAAATCTCAATTTAACTTTTCTGGGTTTTTTTTAACTTTTACACACACCATGAATTATAGGAAATCTGATGAACTTGAAATGTTTCCTTCTTGGATTCTTCTGACATCTACATTTTTATCCTTTAGTTAGAAACAGTTAAAATGCAGGTTCCTATAATATAAAGGCATCAGTCAGACTGGTAAGAAAAAAGTATTCACAGCATCGGACACTGACAGTAAAAATAGCCATCAATGGTCCGAGAACAGAAAAAAATACTGTCCTGTATCTTTTAACTGCCAATAACCTCCTCAGGAAGTTCTGCAGTAATGTGTTAATGAGGCATTCATTGATGCAGGAGATCAGGATGATGGCTGCTCAGGACTGTGTTGGAAAATATCCCTTATTCAAACATGCATCTTAATTATTAATCGGAAAGTTTTAATGATCCAAGGAGAGGAAAAATAAGGTTTTGTAAATCCCTATTCCAGAACCTAACATTTGCAGGGCAAAGAAAGCGAATGCTGCTGATTTTTTATCAAAAAGGCTGAATGATAACTAAAGGATCAGATTAAGGTTATGCATATTTATGCAACATTATTGTGTTTTTTTGTTTTTCTTGTGACGGATGTTTTATTTCTTTTGGATATAATCAATTCATACGTGATGTGTGTTGCATTAATGGTGGAAAATGTTAAGATATTATTCATTATAAATTTTTTTTTTTTTTTTTTATAAAAATGAAAAAATAAGCCATTTTAAGAGGGTGTGAAGACTTGGGAAAACATAGCTTTTTCAGCCAATCAGAAAAATTAATCAGTAACAGCCAGGATATGTATAATAGTTTTTTAAAAAAGAGAACCAATCTGAATATTTCTGCACTACTCTAGAGGCCAGCCTTCCTCCTGGAAAACCAGCTCCACAGCCTCTTTCACGTCCTGCACCACGAACGAGGGCTGTGTGAGGGTGGGGTCGAAGCGGAAGTCCCTGTGGCCGTGGAAGATGCGTTGCTCGGTAACCGTCTGCGCTGGATCTGAAGGCAGCTCCTGTTGATCTCTGCTGTACACGCCTGTACAAACCAGGATAGACCTGCAACCTTCAGGAAGGTCTTCCTCTGACCCGTAAGCTGCACCGCCCATTTCTGCCGCTGTCATTTTATGTTGGCTCTCGACAGCTTCATTCGCTGGATCTGCTCCTCCTCCACTCTTGGCCTTCACTTTGGCTTTGGTGCGCTGGGAGGCCTGAAGGTAGCGATTGTAGAGGTTTGCTCCATATATGTCTGCCATGGGGTTGTCTCTGTTGAAAAAGGTTAAACTAATCAAAATAATGATTTTTTAAAAATGATTTTCACATTTGAAACATTGAATAAATAAACTCACCCTATAGCGTAGAGCGTCTTCACAGGTGTGCTCCAGCCAAGTTTCTCCGCCTGTTGCCTTATTAACAGCTCAGCGTAGTTATAAGTTACCACACTTGGTTTACCAATCAGAGCCTCATACTTCAGATCGTAACCTGTGACCTTTTTGTACAGACTCTCTAAGCAAACCAGGAACATACCATGTCCAAACCTGTAACACAAGGACAACTCAGCATTCAATGTGCCAAACTCTGAGTAATTATGGGTTTAGTGGATCAAACAGACATGCCTTGGATTTTTTGCCTCTGCCATCCACAGCAGGTCCATATTGCAGGCCAGGACGGGGATGTGAGGAAACTGGGTTGAGGTCCATGATTTGCCTGGATCTCCGTTGGTTAGAAGAACGTCTATGATGAGCTGAAGATTGGTCTCCCATCTGATTGGCTCACCAAATAAAATCACAGCTGTAAATATTAAAGCAAGGCACCTTCTGTTTAAAAGTTAACCTTCAGCAAATACTCATTTTCAGAGCAAACATTGTTATTAAAGTGCTGTGATTTATCACACACACACACACACACACACACACACACACACACAAAAAAAAAATAGATAGCTGAACTGCTGCGCAATAACTGCTTAGGACAGGAAGAGAAAAATGTATAGGGTCTGTATGTAGGTCTAGGGGAAAAAAAAGTTATGGGCCAATATTCACAATGAGGAAACCTAAGTATTGACACGCACTGTCCAATATTGTGTACCCCAAAATGAAACTATTAATTGAAAAGTTATAAGATGGAATTAAATTCTATTAGCAAAACGAGTCTGTAAAATTACAGACTAAAGGAGTCACGCCTGGTTGCTGTTAAAAGCATTTCTTCCTAAACAGGGGCAGAGCAAGGAGGTTTTCATAGGGTGGTGAGGCGGAGATGTGCACTATGGTGTAGCCAGAAACTGAAAAAATAACAGTTCAGGTTGATTCTACATAAATAAATCTGTACCAAAGGGAAAATGAACGAGCATAACATCTATATTTCACAAATAAATAATTTAAGAGGCCAGATTTCCATGAAGCCCTTAAAAATAAATATACCGTATATGCATATTTATACAGCTATGCTATCTAAATTAATTATATATGTTTCTGCTTAACTCTTTAAGGCCTAAAACATGAAATAATAATCAGAAAAATTCTATCTTTTTCAAACTAAAGTTGTTATTAAAATCTCAGAAATTAAATTTCTGTTCATTACTTGTGTCTGATTATATAAGAATGGAATAGAATAGAATAGAAAACCCCTTTAATACCCCACAGTGGGGAAATTCTGGTGTTTACACCAGCAAAGATTATAGAAAAAATGGTCACACAAATGTGGACCTAGAAAAGTGTATAAGAATAACATAATAGTGAATAGTTAAAAAAGAAAAACAAATTAGGTCTCCCTTGCAAGAGATTTTTAAACTCAATGGGTATTATGTGGTTAATAAAGGATAAATAAAAAAAAAACAAAACACTGTACTATAAAGTATTTTAACAATATAAATACTGTGCACCTGTAGAATAAATAACCAATAAGTGAGGGTTTTCAAGAACAAACATGTCAAACTTATGATGTAGAGGTCTCAAAATTTCATATATGTCAAATATGATACACTTATTTGTTTAATATGCACTTAAAATAGGCTAAGAAGTTGCTCTTTATCTGTCATAGAAAACTTTTATGACTATAGGGACACATCATATCAAACTTTATTTACAGCATTCTGGTTCCCTTTGTTATAGAGGCGATCTGGTTGTGCTGGAGGTTTTGAATTAGGTCCACATGGGAACATTAAATCACCTGGTAAGGTCATGGCCACCCCTGGCCAACTTCTACCTCTGCTCACAAATCTGGCATTGGCTCAAATGCAATACCTCATATTGGCAACAGTTAGCTACGAAGGAAGTGGGTCATGATAATAACGATAATATCAGAACAGTGTTAGTGACATTAGCAAATTTACACATCATCTCTCATATGTTTTTGGTTTTATAATGCAGACCTTTAGTGAAGGCTGTATTGATTTAGCAAAGCAGTAAGGAGCTCCTTTCCTACCCTGCATAGAGTTTTACTATTGACCCCACCAAAAGGTGAAGGGATAGGAGGTAGAAAAAAAAACTAAGAGCAATAATTTGAGGTATTTAGATTGAGCCTTTTACTCCCATAAAAAAAAATATATATTCAAACTAGATCAGATGAACATGTGAAATGATGCCACGGCAACAATATGTAAAATTATTTAAAGATTTTATAAAAATTCTGATTAAGTGCAAAGAAAGAAAACTTGTCTTTGTTCGTATAAGCTGCTTGTGTGAGGGAAACATACCATCTATTGGCTGTAAGCCTTTAGTGGGAGGAATCTGTAAGAAATTTGACAATAAGCATTAAGTTTCTAACTTATGAAAGCGTAAACCGATTTGAGCAATTAGTTACACTTACAGAATCTTTGGGTCTCCTGCTGTGGTCCACAACATCCAGGACAGGGTACGCCTCTCTGAGCATATCTATGGTTACAACATCCTCAAAGCCCAGGCTGGGATTTTGTGAGTTAAAGTCACACAGATGAGAAAGGTTGCTGAAGCTGTTAAAACATGTTCTTTAAAGGTAATGGTCAGGCTAAATCATCCATCACTACACTGTCTACACTTAATTGTCTTTGCATTGCAGAGCAGGGACTGGTGCCCACCTTCCAAAGGCATGGGATTAAAGGTAGACCTTTCACCCTGGACAGGTCACTAGTTCATCATAGGGCAGCAGAGAGACACTCAGGATAAACAACAATGCACACACACACACTCATATAGAAAGGAAACTTTAAAAACTCTTTCGTTTTTAAGGAAAAATAATAGTTTTTTGGATTGGCAGAGATCAGAGAACCTGGAGAGAATCTAAACATGCATGAGAAGAGCAAACCAATTCCATGCAGCAATACATCGTCAGGCTGGGATTCATCGAATTTTACAAGGTAATGGCTTGTTTGGATAACCTGACAACAGCCAGATGCATGTCTAGCTCCGCCTAGCTCAACTCACTGAGTGGTTATTATTTGGATGTCCTAAACTTTGTACCACATTGTACTACCTTGATAGTCTTAACCTTGTAGTTGTTAGAAATCACTGCCATCGGACCTTTTGGACCAACCATGCATCAATTTTTACTCCTCAGGGAGAAATCTCATACCTGCTTTAACACCAAACAAATAATCACCTACTTAGTTTTATTACGGATCATATTCTAGAACGATCAGATTGACCAAAAGGCAAAGATTCAAATAAAATAAAGAATATAATTTAACTATAACATACATGATAAATGGGCAATTTTATAGCTATTTATACAAAAAAATATATATAAATAAGCTGGTGCTTCAAAACATAGGTACAAAACTAATTTGTTATGGGTAAGAAATGGAGAAGAAAAGGTGTGAGCACACGCTGGGTTACAACTAGTAAAATTACAAACGATCTGTTAAGTGTACATGCAACAATACCACACATTAAAGAGGTACGACGACAACAAAAACAACACCTCCTACTTTTTTGTGACCATTCTTAACAGTTTTGAATAATTATAGTATTATTAGAATTTTCCTATGATGAGTTTTTATTTTGCCCAAGAACCATTTAGCTAAAATAACATCAACTTGTACTCATTTAAACACCCTAAACCATTTCATCTAAAGGAACAGATCTGTGAGAGGCCTCACTGATGCAGGGGGGACAAAGATTAAAAGCTGATAAGAAAGTGGAGCTTGCACCAGCACACTAAATAAACAAATCATGCACGCTGGCCTAGACAAACAGCCAGAGTGAGCAGAGGAACCGGTTTCCCTCAGATAAGATAGGATACTTGTGAGCCACCTCCTCAACAGGACCCTGGCCTGAGACCAGTACGCACATTTTGTGAAACTGTGTAAACATTCGCAGAGGGCTGTGGGACAGCATCACCTGGTCTGGAGACACCTGGAATAAAAAGAAATAAAGGACATAACCTGAAATCGTATGGAGATGGATGAAGCTGATAATAGTTTAAATGTGTTTCAGTTTACCTCCACCTCCAACAGATGGGACAGATGCTCAGCTTTGGTCTGCCTCATGCAGTTCCCTGCGTTTGTGACAAACACCACAGGAACTTTGTACTTTCCATTGCGGTCCACCAGGTTCCTGAAGCACTGCTTAGCGGCAGGGATCGGGGTCCTACCTCGGACTAGGACCCCATCTATGTCAAAGAGGAGTCCAAAGGAGCTGGGGTTCTATAGGAGGAGGGGTCAGAGTAGGGATATTTATTAAAATGTACACAAGAGAAAATAAGTGCTTTGGTCAGATGAGACCAATAATTCAAGTTCTGATCTCGAAGAAAACATTGAGTTATATGAAGGATGTAGCACTATGCCTTCAAACATCTGGCCAGGTAATATAATTTAAAAAACATCTGATAATCTAAAACTTTTAAGTTGATAAAAAAAACCCAAGACACCCTCCTCTGTTATGCGTTGCCATAGAAATATGAAAAATAATTAAGTGATATACCTAAAAGAAAGATATGGACCTACATGGTTCCAACATTCAGACACCTGAGAGTACCACTTTTATCTGTTTAAACAGTTCAATACAAGCTGAACAGCATGAGTACAATCCTGCCATTATTTAGAAAGGGGACAGACTGTGTGTTTCAGAAACCAACACGGATTGTTTTGATGAAAAATGTGCAAATCAACCCCAGAACAACCCCAAAAAGAGCTTGTAATGGTGCCGGCTGAAGCTGGTAATAGAATGTTATTATCAAAATGGGGAGTCCCACTTAAAAATGAGCTGCAAGTCATTACTCTAAAAGCAACATAAAAAGGCCAAAATGCTGATTGGAAATGTCCACAAGGATTTCTTTTGCGGTCTGATAAAATACAATTCAAGGTTAAGACCATAATGTCCTTATATTTTTAGGAAATAGGGGGAAAACTTGAAAACACCTTCCCAACTGTGAAGTATGGGGGTGGCTGTATCATGCCTCTGCTAGAGTAATAAAGAAACGTGTCAAGACACTGGACAAATGCTTGTGCAAAAATACAAATGACTAATGAGCAGACAGCTAAAATAACTAAAAAGTGGCTTTACAGATGTTTTGGGGTGAGTGGCCATCACATCTGTACAATAGGAAATGTCCAGAGCTAGAAAGAGCCACTAACCTGACTAAAAATTGGGAAATTTTTCAGTGAGAAGCTGCAAACAAATTGGTAATTTGGTCATTCTAAGTGACCTAAAACAGGAAATTGAAGGCTGATTTAATCTAATCCAGTGGGGGGATTTTTTTTTTTTTAAATTAGCATAAAAAACTCTTTATACAACTTTAAAATTATTAAGGTTTCATACAGACTAGACCAAATAAGCAATTACTTTTGAACAGAATAAACTGGGCTTGGATCTGGATTTGACTCTATTATCATTGATGACTTTAAAAGGAAATCAAGCCTATGTAACTGGATATGAATGGGATCTGTTTGCCTTGCAGAGGACTGTGAAGGTGACATTTGCTTTGATTTGATTTGGCCCTGCAGGATCCTTTTGAAGAAGGGGTCCCCATGAGCAGGGGTTCCAGGTTATGGATGAATGTGTGTTTATAAAAAATAAAAGTAACTCCAATTCTTTTGTCATTTCAATATAAACAAACTAATATTTTGAAACAGAGACAGTCACTATTACTGCACAACATAAAGCATTAAAAGATTTAATACATCCTGATCTGATCGATGCTGCAATGAATTTACCTGCAAAGCAATCACTTACATTGCTGTAATATCTTGCTGGTTTAGCTGCTCCCTCGCAGCTTGATCTGAGCGACTGCCAACAACTTTTAAGACACCTCAGTCTCTGCATGGCTGCAGGCACCTAACGGGCAAAGCTCCGGAGGGGAGAAACAACCAGCGATCTGGATACTTGTATAGAAACCTGAGGTAGGAGCTCATAACATTCCCACCAGCGCGTGTCAACACTTAGGTTTCCTCATTGTGAAGCTGCCACCATTCAGGACAAACTGTCCCACTATTACTGTCTGTAAGAAGCGGTGCGCATGCGCAGAACAACACCTCGCACAGTTATTATGTAATGTTTTATTGACGTTTCATTTCACCGGAAACACGTCGGCAAATTAATACTTCAGCAGAAATGAAACTAGAACAAACTAAGGTACAAACTAAATTTTCAGTTTGTACAATTGTTTTTGTGAATAGATTTAAGATTTTAAGGCTTTTTTTCCCCTTTAAGATTTTACAATCTTCCACGTTC
>NW_015150707.1:173387-289735 GCF_000732505.1 Cyprinodon variegatus
TACAGCTGAATCGATTACCTTGAAATGTACTCAAGTACGGTAAAACTGCATCTTTTTTTAAAGTAAGAAGTAAGCATTCCAGAGATTGCTCTAATAAGAGGAAAAAAATACTCTTAGAAAAGTTGCAAACTTGCAAAAATGGGTGAGGAGAATGGATCTGTAGATGAGCAAAAAGAAAAAAAAAAAGAAAAAAAAAACCCCTCCCCAAACAGCGAGGTGCTGCATGCTTTCTTGGAGATCCCATTCTTCCAAACATCTTTAAAGCAAGAGAAAATCAGGAATGTAGTTTATTGTTTTGATGCAGTTCTACCTCTAGTAAGTTTAATAATTTCCCCGGTTATTGAAAACACATGATTTTAAATTAAACCATATGTTTACTTTTCTCACTAATTAAAGTCAATAGCCAAAGCACAAAGTAATCATTTATGGATTACAACTGTAGGCTTTCTAAATAGTTTCAGTTTGCTCTATCCACTTTGTAAGTGCTGCATTTATGACTTTTTTTTTTGCACATTATCCTAAAAGTTCAATTCAATTCCTTATTGCAAACACAAGGAAATAAAAAATAAAATAAAAAAACATTTACCGTAGTATGCTCACCAGTAATTTCCAAAGCAATGCAAGTACAATCAAGTTTACAAAATGGACTTTGCAAACTGATATTTGATCATGAAACCTCAGTGCAGAAGGTGGGAAACAAAAGGATCCTAACTAAACTAGATAAAGCTGTTTCAGAGAAATAGCAAGTCAGAAAGCAATAGGCTAAACTGTAAGCTGAAAATGACAGAAACTGCTAAAATTATATGAAATAGAAGAAAAGATAAATGCTTCATTTCTTTGTTGAAAAGTAGCAGAAGCAAGCAGTAGCCAACAGCAGAAACATCTCTGGTATGCTATGAATTGCTCTAATAAGAGAAAAAATATTTCTTAGAAAAGTTAGTTGCTATTTGAAAGGATAACATTAAATAATTAATGTAAATAGGAAACATTATTGCAAAATCAAAATCTATCACAACAAAGGAAAGAGCAGAAAACACTTTAGAGGGAGGAGGAAACTATAGGAGGACCAAGGAAATACAGGAGGAGAGGAGACACACAAGAAGATCATGGACTACATTGAGACAATGAGATTGATAATGTCTGGAAACATGTTTATCCATAAAGTTTTATTGGTTTGAAACACAAAATAATAACATTCAGTCAGTGCAACATTGGAAAACAACAGAAGAATCCACAACAACAAGGGAATCTGATAAAAAAAAAAAAAAAAAAAAAAAAACATTCTTCAGCTAAATCTCAGCTCATTTTCAAGTCCATAAATTTTGGCTTTCAGAGCCACCAGCTCATTCTGAACTTTTTTTGTCCTCGAGTTGGTTTGCCGTACTTCATTTAAAATGGCTAGGTCCTGGTTGGGCCCAATACTCAAGGTGACCTGAAAAAAATAATCCAAAATGATGTGGTTTATTTATGCTAGCGTACTGATGATGAAATTAATAACTGAGAGTCTGGGGCATTTTTACCTTGACAAGCTGGTTCTCCACATCTTTGAGCTTTTGTCTGAGGTGTTTCAAATCCGTCTTGAAACCCTCCACCTCCATGGCCCTTCTCTTCTCCAAAGCCTTGTAGCGCTGAGTCATGAGCTGGAGACGCTTGGCCATTTTTTCTGAACGCTCCTGAAGAATAATCAGATAATACAGAAGAGATTCATAAAAAAAAAGAAATAAACTAAATAAACACGGTTAAGTATTTCTAAAAGCAGCAAACCTTAAATATTTCTCTGCCTACGTCTCCTTCCTCTCTGATCTGGGACAGTTCGGTCTCCATAGTGATACACTGCTCCCTGTACATCTCTGCCAACCTGTGAGCTTGTTTCAGTTCCTCCTGTAGAGCCTATTAAAAACAAAACAGCCAATAAGTAAATGGTCATGGTGTATTCATGACTGAAATACAACTATACCGCTCAGGAAATGTGAACGAGTGTTCAATAGAAATAATCTATCAGCTTTTTACCTTTCTCTCCTCTTTATGTGGCTGTGCCAGCTCTGGTTGCGTTCGAGGCATCACAGGAGCTGATCTGCTGCTGCTGGGCTGCCCTGATCTTCCCAGGTCAGCGCCACTGAACCCAGTCTTTCTCATTCGGTTGTGGAATGAGTCTAGCTCTCTCAACAGTCGATCTTTTTCTACCATCCAGCTTTTCTCCTGGGCCCGAGCGTCAAATTTTAGCTGTAAGAAGTCTTTTGTGCTTTCATGCAACAGGTTCTGAGTCTGCTGGAGCCTAATGCATAAAAACAAATTAACAACAAGTCATCCAGAACAGTTCTGTCAAGGCAGAATTGATTAGAAGATGCAATGGACATAAGGTGAGAAACAGAACGAACTTCTGATTCAGCGCAGCAATGCATTCCTGGTCTCTCTGTCGTTGTGCCTGAGCTTCCTCTGTTTTGATCCTACGATCCTCCAGGAGAGCTTCCACCTGTTCTTTGTTCAGACGTGTCTGTTCCTCCATCTGAGCCTGCAGGGCCTCCACCTGTAAACACAATCCAACAGTGTAAAAATAACAACTGAAAACATGTTCATTTTCTTGTAAGTGGCATTTATCAGAGCCAAAGAGAACATGTCCAGGAGGTGGAGCCATACCTGTAACAGCAGCGTCTGGTTATCGCGCTTACACTGTTCCAAGCTCTCACCATTAGAAACACCAACTGCTTTGCTTTTCCTGAATAGCTCTGTTTAAATATATAGATAAATATTTCATTTTATTCTAAAACACACATTTAAGTGGCTAAAAAGAAGCAAAATAGATGCTTTCAAACCTTTTGCAGCCGAAGCTGTTCTTAACTTTGTTGGCCTTAGACTGAGATTTTCATCAAATCTGGACTCGGGGAGCCTCTGAGTAATCGTAACCTGAAAAAACAAACACAATGTGTCATGTAGGGTCTCCACATTTCAATGTGAATCTCTTTTAATAAAGACAAAATAAAAACCTCAAAAGATGAAAATAATAATAAAAAGGAAACATTTTTTGGACCAAAATCAACTATAATATACTTTATATGAAACAACCAAAAGCACAGTAAAAAAGTATAAATAAATTCAAAATAATTTAAACAACGTAAGAACCACCTCAAAGCCTTAGACATTTAGGTTATCTTCATCATCTTCAATAAAAAAGGGAGACAATGACTTTTGATAACTTCATAGAAAGAACTGCTAGTGTTATGCAAGCATTACAGTAAAAATAAATAAATAAAGCTTTTTTTTTCTTTTACTATGGTCTATAAGCCAGAGCAAATTGGATGTCAAAGATAGTAGAGATACCAGACATCTCTGCAGTAGTGACTGTGTACCACCTTATGAGGAGGCTCCTGGTGGAAGTATGTAATCTCCCCTGCATCAGGACCAACAAGAGCAAGAAGGTGTTGGATCTTTTTCCTGTCCTCCAACTCTCTGTAGCAATAAATGAGAAGACACACGGATAGAAGACAGTCAAAATAGCATATAATTGCAAATAATAATAGCATATAATTATTAAAATGACCATAATCAGTCATAAGACAAGCAAAATAGAAAATACGTATATCATAGTATTAAAGTGACTATACTGAGGTACTATTGGTGGAAACCTTTAAAAATGAAGACAAGAAGACCAAAAACCAAATAACTTCTGCCACTACAAAATAAATTACATTTGAATGTTTTTTTTTATAATATACCAATAGTTTTAGACCAACCAATAATTGGTCTAAATGGAAACTGATTAATTTTCAGAGAACAAATTTTATTGAATTGATTGATAAATGATGATGAGAGATAAGAAAATCTGTTTCCCTCTGATTTCAAATTGTTGAAAACATCAGGTTTAAAGAAAAAAAAGAATGAATGACGCCGTTTTTAGAATTATGTTTTGTCCAGCACACTGCACCTACCTGATCTTCAGTCTGTCATTTTCTGCATAAAGTCGTAGAGACTGCTCTCTTTCCTGGAAAAGGTAGACCTGCATGTCACTCAGGGCATTTTGAAGCTCTGCAATCTCTCCTTCCCGCTGTCGTATGTCAAACTGCAGTTTGTGCTGGAAAAGTGTTGACAGAGAAAATAACATTTAAAACAATCAGGAAGAGATGAAAACTAGCAAACCAAAAAAATAAAACATTGTCTGTTGAATCCCACCTGGTCATCTGTGATGCTTTTATATTTCTCGAGCATTTGCAAAAGCTCTTCATGTTCATCATCATACTGGGCTATCTTCTGTCTGTAGAACTCCAGCAGCTCCCTGGAAGGACGGAGGTATGCAAGGCGCTCATGGATGGGAGGAAGTGGGGAATCCACATCGTTACCAGGGGAACCAATGTTGACTCTGTAGTAAAAGAAGACGTATGACTCCTTTTAAAGATAATTAAACCCCTTATTAAGCAGCAGACCTTTAAAAGCTTAACAGAAACAGTTATGATTACAAGAGTATGTCTGTGACCCTGAAAAGGATCTGACTTGCAAACTTTACAAAATGGGTGAGGAGAATGGATCTGTAGATAAGCAAAAAAACAAAACTTCCCCAACCTGCGAGGTGTTGCACGCTTTCTTGGAGATCCCATTCTTCCAAACATCTTTAGAGCAAGAGAAAAATTACAGTGAATCCTCAAATAAAACACATAGATAGATGCAACTTACAGTCTAATTAGAGTCCAGCTTCCACTGAGATCAATGACAAAAAAAATCAAGTAAAATATTCAAAGAAAGAATTACATAATCAAGAATGTAGTTTATTGTTTTGATGCAGTTCATTATCCCAAAATGTTCAATTCAATTCTTTATTGCAAACACAAGGAAGGTCCATAAAAAAAGAAAAAAAAATAGTATTTAGTATGCTCACCAGTAATTTCCAAAGGAATGCAAAGTACAATCAAGTTTACAAAATGCACTTTGCAAACTGAGATTTGATCATGAAACCTCAGTGCAGAAGGCAGGAAACAAAGGGAGCTTAAGTAAGTTAAAATCTCTGTTGGATAATGTCTCCCACCCTATGCATGAAGCTGTTGCAGACTGCTGCACCCTAAATGCACCAGGGAAGTGTTATCAAAGATCCTTCCTCCCAGCTGCTGTAAGACTTTATAATCACCACTGTTCACAACAATCTCAATAAGTTGTAACATAAATGCTGATTTGACATAGTTTCTATCTTAGTTAAGTAACATGCTGCAGTCATTTTGTGTCATTTTATGCTATTTTCAAATATCCATTACTGTAAAAATGTCCATAGCTGTATATTGGTTATTGTTAAAACACCTTACAGTACAGTATGACAATGTTTATCTTTTAACTCTTCACTAGTATGTTATTCTTATACATTTTTCTTAGGTCCACATTTGTGTGACAAATTTTTCTATAATGTTTTTGCTGCTTTAAACACCAGAATTCCCCCAGTGTTGAACAATTAAGGGGTTTTATATTCTATTCTATTCTATTCTAAAAAACAGAAGCCTCTACAACACATTTTATATATTAACCAAGCTAAACCGGTTATATATTAACCAAGCTAAACCGATTCTGAAAAGAATATGCTGTAACAATTCACTAGAGGGGAAGGTACATGAATTTGTGGCATTACTAGCGTCGAGACATAAAGTTTCACATTTAGCTATAACAACCATTCAGTAAATACATAACTAAGAGAGGTCCTCTAAATCCCTTTCAAAGCATTATAAACGCATTGTAAAATGAACTTTTACATACAGATGAAGATGTTTCCAGAGTCAGAGCTGTTTTGTTGCTCAGAGCAACCGTGCTGCTGTTTTTAAATCCAGCGCTTCCGGCGCCTCCTCCTGAAAAACGCAGACGAAATTCGGAGCGCCCCCTAACGTTCGGCGGTGCGCTAGGGACGCTTTTTCCTTTAAAGCTATAATATCAATTCTAATTTAATTAATTCGGAACATATGAGTTCATTGTAAATTTAGAGTAAAATTAAAGTTTTGTTCAATACAGCAGCAAATATCATACGTGTATTCAAGTTTGCTAATAAAAAAAAACGATACACGTATAGGGCTGTTGAATTTCAAAATAAAATACATTTAACATGTTATTGGATGGAGCAAATGATCAGCATTATCTGAAATATAATTCCAGATAAAGTTTTATAAATCATTCATAGCACTATAATTATTCTTTTACGTGACATTAAACAGTTCTTGGCGACACATATAAACCGGAAATTGATACCTGGACTAACTTGACGCACTGACCAGGGTCAGTCCTGTAAAACTTCATCAGCGCTTCTCTGGTCGGACTGGTTTTCTTTGTCTCGTAGCGATGGAGAGGAAAGTTGCCCGAGAATTTAGGCACAAGGTAAGATAAGAAATGTTATTTATTTTACTCCGGTAACGTTCTGAAAATAACCCAAATTGAATTGTATGCTGCTACCTGGTTGTTCTCAGGTGTCTCCTCTGAAGGGGATGTTGCGCAGTGCGCACAAGAGGCCTGTTGCTTAGAGAGCCCAGACTGTCAAAAATTATGTTAAATTATTTAAAATAGATTATCTAGAAACTAAACTTTATTAAGGACTAAACGTTTTATCTCTCCTTCTTTGCCGATTTAATAAAAAGCGATTTTTTTATTATGAGAGGAGCTTTGGGTGGAAAAGCTAGTAAATGTTTTTTTGTTTGATTATAAATTCTCACTTAAAAAAAAACAAACAAACTTATTTTTAAGACAGAAGTATCAAAAAGCCCTTTCAATTTATTTCCCCACTTACTATAATTATTTGCTGAATTTATGTGGACTTGAAACATAAAAAGGAGATATCTCTTTAAAAATTCACTTCAGTTGGGAAAACAAAATACAATGGTATCATAAATACTTTATTTCAAAGATTAAAATTCATTTCTATTGGGCACTCTATTGTTAATGACAAAATGTATATGAAGCATATTCTTAATATTTGGTTGTAGTTGCTGTTGACACCACAGTGTTCAAATTACTTTTAAAATCATGAAAGAGGATAACTGAGGAAGGACACCTGATATGGTTGGGGCATTTTTATCCACAGAGCATGCAGGGATCAGCACACAGCCATCTGTGCTGCACACAGCCAAGCAGGGAACCATATTATCTTCATAAAGGGCAACACAGTATTAGATAATGTGCCACACATGAGCATCCAGGCAGAAGATGTGGCAATTTATGGTTTTAATTAGAGGATCCCCACAGACAGTCTTTTGTTTATTTTCCAGTCATGAGCCCTTTGTCCCAATTCACTCAAATGTATTTTAGAGTAGATTTTTCTGAGCCTCAAAGCACAGACGTGTGTCTAAAAAAAAATATTGTTAATCATTATAATGCATCCGTTTCTAAGTAAACACAGAATAATTTACTCTTTATTTGGAGTATACCTTTCTATATAACTGTATGACACACACACAGAGGAATCCAACTTTATTTTATGGTTCCAAAGTCTGTAGTCCAGTCCCAGGAGAGGCTGGCAGTTTCTTGCAGCACTAAGCAACAGACATTTATAATGGTCATAAAGTTCTGGGTGTATTCTAAACACACCTGTTTTTATCAAGCTGACCTGTCCTCATAAGACACCCTCATCAAAATAACATTCGCATTCCAATAAATGACAATGTCACTGTATCTATAGTAATCCATTTCAAAAAGTAAAGACTTTATTTCTTCTCACTTTTAAACGTTAAATATTCATCGTATCTATTTTTTAAAGTAAAGTTTGCCAAGAATATTTCTTTTTGTTTAATGACAGAAAAATAAGATTTTTTTTTATATGGTTTACAAACTCAGAAGTTTTGCATCTACTGATATTATGCTTTTAATGAATATGAAATACCCAGATAATGATGTCATTCTCTGTAAGGCCATGATTGGTTATTTAACAACATTGGACTGAAATTAAGGCACATTTGCATTACCTAAAAAGACAGTTTTAGTGTGTGGCATCATGGAAAAATGAAAAGAAAAATGAATAATACACAGTGGAGCAGTTGGATGCACTGTTGCCTTGCAGCAAGAAGGCCTTCGGTTTCTGCATCCAATTCACCCTGTGTATATGTGGGCTCTCTATGGACAAAACAGGACCAAGATGATGCAGACAATGGATGGATGGAAAATAAGTACTGTGATGCTCCATAAGTCTGCTACAATGTTCAGATCCCAGAAGATGTCACTATTATATTTTCAAACATATATGCCAAATTAAGCTCCATGGAAGTCCAGCCATCATACCATTCAGAGTGAAGTTTATTCTATATCTCAAGAAGGAAGTGTGGGGATTGACTTCTTAATGAGAGCACAAGGCTTATGAAAAGCTGAAGCCTGTAGGACTTTGTCCACAATGAAAGAAGTTGTATAAACACAGCCTTAAAGGTCACTCATAGAGGAAGAAGCCATCATGTTAAAACTCACATGAAAGCCAGATTGCATAACAACAAAAAACTGATTTTTTAGAGGCATCTCCTGTAGACTGAAAAAAACAAACAAACAAACAAATTAATAGATAAAAATAAAGTGTTTGGAAGTAATTAATGTTTTTTACATTTTGGAGGAAATTTGAAGGCTCAGAACTCAGAGAACATTATCCTGACTGTTGAGTACAGGAGGGGCAGCATAATGTTGTTAAGGTGATTTTGCTCAGACTGAGGATCTTCATACCAATAGAATACATCATGAAAAAAGAACGATATAGGCAAATTTTGCGAAATCAGCCAGAGAGTTAAAGCTCTGGTACAAACTTTAACATTCTGGCTAAATAGACATTAGTTCTAATGCAACACAACTAAAATATGTAAAATATATGTTGACTTCTAAATTCCAATAAAGTAAAAACAAAACATGTAGCAGTGCATTTTGAAACTAATCCTTACTTTTAATTTGGGATTTTGTTAATAGAAAATGTATAGAAAATAATAGTACCTGCATCCAAATTAGGACTGCAACTAATGATTATTTTGCAAATTGATTAATCTGTTGATTATTTTTTTAAATAATTGATTAATTGTATAGCGAAAGGTTCCTTTAAGAAGATTTTTTTATTGAATTTCAACCAGGTAAATCTAAAAATTTTCCACTTGAGAAGTTCTGGATAGAGCATATTGATATGCAATTTTTTTTTTTTACTTAATTTTAAATTCTTATTTTTAAGCAGTAATTATACAATTTTGTATAATTACTGCTCCAAGTGAGTCGCTCTGTCAGCTAAAGGCATATTTTACAATCGCTATACTCCAGTTAATGATTAATTGATTACTAAATTAGTTGATGGTTATTTCAATGATCAATTAATCACGACTAATTCAATGAATTGTTTCAGCCCTAATCCAAATATACTGTTACTGAATGAGATTGAGTTTTTAAACTCCATACCTAAAATACTTCTTGCCTTTTCAATACAATAAAATATTATATTTATTCTTTTAGAGTCTAGGACAAGATTATGTGTGAACGTTGGGTGTCATGCCTGTGAGATGTAAGCTGACACTCCTGACCTTCCTCCTGCTGCGTCCTATCGTTATTGTCTCCCAGTGGTTTGACAGAGAAGGACAGCGGGCATAGATTCAGATCATTCTACGGCTTAGCTTCAGTTTTACTCCCACTGCTTAAAAGAAGTCACATTCTGAATTTGGTCCCTAATAGAAGATAGTGAAGGGACATCAGGGCGAAATGTGCATTAGTGATTGGCCGAAACGTTTCCTGAAAACCATCCTGCTGCACCTGAGCCGTCATCAGGTTAGTAGATGGCTTTAGACCCCCCACTGCGTTGGTGGGACCACGGGACAGAGGTAATGATGTGTGTGTTAGTGAGCTGATAGAGGAAAGATAGTAGCAGATGTTGCTGTTCTGTTGCAGGTGGAGCTGCTGATTGAAAATGAGGCAGAGAAGGATTACCTTTACGATGTTCTCCGGATGTATCACCAGTGAGTACCATCTGTCATTCTTCAGGGGGTTATAGTCGTTGTGTGTTCTAAATTGCTATTTAATAGCCAATATTTCAGTATAATTAAACGTGCTGAATATTTATTACATCTTGCCATTTAACAAGAGCTACTTCCAATAAAGACTTGCAGTAAATCCTTGAATTTTCACTTATACTTCTAGTTTCTTTTTATAATCACAAAATACTTTTTGAAATATTTTATTTCTCAGTCACATTGTCTTCTATATTCTTTCTAAAGCAACTTGCTTTCTGATATCACCACTTCATTAGGCCAGTCAGCTAAAAGTCTTCTAGGTTTCAATTAATCTTTTTACACCAGGAGAACCTTGAGGCCTCATTGGTTGAGCCTCTGATCCGTTTCCATTATGCTCCGACAGGCTTGGCTGGTTATCGACAAAAGCTCTTTTTTATCTTCATCCTTCAAATGGGGCTGAAATGACACGTATGCATAATTAAACAAGCACGCCCAGTGTAATGTTTTTTTTTTTTTTCCTTTACTCATGCTTTTGTAATTGTTCAGGTTGCCTTTTGAATTGCAGCAGAGAGAAGACAGGATTATCTTGTGAATTGAAATACAATGATTATATATTTATTGTGTTTAGGAAATGGAAAGAAATGTCCAATAAGCGCCACTGTTGTAATCTCTGCTATGTTTCATTTGGATAAAAAAAGAATCTGATTGGTGTGGATAAGCTTATGATTAGTAAATTAGAGAAATTTTTCATAGGTTTTTAAAGCAGGACTTTTTAGGACAATCCCAGATTTTACTGCTTCGTCTTGACTCTATAATTTTATATTTTTTCCTCTGCGAAGGGCGTTATGCTTTTGGTCATATTTGTTAGTTAGTTGATTACTGTAGAGGTTCTAAACCGATTTTAATGATTTTCTTATTAATCAGAGGTGCATCTCATGCCAAGGAACAATCCATGAAGTGTTGGTGATGATCCAGGCCATAATCCAGATTTAGAAACTCTTGAAAGTGTTCTTTAACTTTGTCAGATAAGAATACATGCCAGAACATGCAGTTTACCCCCTAAACCAGAGGGTGGCAGGAGTGACTATTGATAGCTTAAGTTTCAGAGTTAAAACATCTGCAAGTATTATATTGAAGACAAAAATACCAAAAACAAAAGAAAATGGAGGCATCGCTCACTCGAGCTTAATCTGCTGATCAAAGAAAAAAGCAGAACAAATGAAGAAGGTGAGAACAGAACAGATACCAGAGGCTGCAGACTTACCTATGAATGGATTTTAAGGATATTTTTACCAGAGGTGTGCCTCATGACAAGGAATTCATACATTCATAAGGATTTGGTAATGATCCAGATCATGTGAGTTTAGCTATAGGTTTAAGTCATAAAAAGGGTGTAAAAATAGCTCCTTGGCAGAGGTCTGTGCTCTTAGGGTGCTCCAGTTATATTATAAATAGTAATAGTAGTAATTACTAGTAGTAAGTCACATTTACTCAGTTACATTTACTTGAATAACTTTTAGAAAAAAAATACTTTCATGCGCGGCTGGACTTTACTGTACGTTTTACTGTTGCTTAAGAAATATTATTTTATTTTTATTCCTGAGTAAACTCCCTGGTTACTCTACCAACCATGAGTAACTTGAGTTATTCAGACACACAATAAGCAGAGGATTTTGTAGCTGATAGTTATTTATCCTTTTCTTACATATGCGCATTACATACTGTTTGGTTTTTTTCTAACTTTTGTTGAAAATTTTTTATTTAGAAATTTTTTCCTTCTGTTTAAATTTGCTATTTTTAATTATATTTCTAGTTCTAATTTCATTTAATGCTTTGGAAGGCCAGAATTTGTGAATAACCCTCTGTCACAAAATCATGTT
This sequence comes from Cyprinodon variegatus, assembly GCF_000732505.1. Lineage (NCBI taxonomy): Eukaryota > Metazoa > Chordata > Actinopteri > Cyprinodontiformes > Cyprinodontidae > Cyprinodon > Cyprinodon variegatus. Next base: position 185,176 of record NW_015150707.1, read on the forward strand.
ACAAGCCAACAATTAGTACTCTAGGAGCCACTTTACCAAGTACTATTCTACTCTTACTTTAGTAATGTCTTTGATGACTGCTTTTCTATTTCTTTCTATTTCTGGGCAGTTTACTTAATGTTCAATCAAACTTCAAGCAGGTTAAAGTCCATATGACACCTCTGTTAGTGGGATGATGGGAAAATAGACATGACTATGTGCTGTGATTTTTGTTCAATGATTAAGCAAGAAACAAGCAGGAAAGATTTTCTACTCATAAGTATTATAGGGTGTCTGTAGGATTAAAGAAACATTTAGCAAACTTTTTCATTTTTTTTATAAATTACACTCTGATTGCTTTACAGATTTGATCAGACTTTTGTAAATTTTTTAATAAACAGATTTCCAGTCTTATGATACAGGAATAAGAGTTTAATATATTAGTTTCTCCCTTTTTATATTTTATTAAATGGATTTTTTTAAAGCTAGACAGATTTTCCCACCCCATCTCCATTTTCTGGATCTTAGGCGTGTGGTAGTCAGACAGAATATAATTCCAGCTCCTCATCGCTTTGTCCAGTAGACCCGGCCTGCAGCCCTTAAGCGGGGCCTGTGTCACCACTAAAATTATCTGTATTTGTTATTGGATAGGATCCGATAAAGAAGAGCAGTAAAGTATTATTGCTGCACATACTGCTCACAGTCCTTGGTTAACTTTGTCTCACGGCAAGGTAGATAAGGTCCATGCGGCAGTTTGGTTTTCATGTCTCAAACTGGAAGTGAGACAAGAATGGTAAAGTAATAATACATCCTGTTTGGGGAAAATAAAAAATAAAATGAGAAACTTAAGAAAAGTTTTGCAGTTTCCAATTGTGGAAATGAAATGGCAATGCTGAGGAGGTTTCCAAATGTTGCAGGCCTTGTGGCGACACAATAAACTACATTATTTACCACTATTAACAGCTGGTGTGATCTGTTTGTGTTTAAATACAGTTTCTTGACTACCTCCCTCACAATGCTCCGCATCTAACCAAACATTTGATCTTAAATTTTATCTGACTACTGTACATTGTGGCAGAAAACTTCAAGAGAGTCTGGCTGCAGACTTGCACTGTGAGGACCAAGACCTGCACTGTCAGGACCCTTCGTTGCAGACCTGCAAAATGGGGTCTCCTGCACTGTCAGGACTGGAAGTTTATTCCGGAAGTTGCATTCGAAGCGCAGCATGTGTTTGCTCCCAGATTAGAGTTTATCACAGTGTTAAACTGAGCATAGCAGTGGTTTAAATTATATAGTACGGTAAGTAAAAATCCTCATAGGACAGCCAACCTCAATTGTCCTATAGAAAATATCTTTTAGACCAAATGCCTTTTCCATCCAGTGATCCAAATACAGAAACTTATTTCTATGTAGCTATATCTGTATTGCTGTATCAATTATTCCAGATAGGAGTTTGGTGGGGAGTAAACTTGTCAGTGTACATACGTTTTCAGCATAACAACACTTGTTTGTGAAAGAAAGCTAGTTTCATGGGGAGTTTATAGACACTAGCTTTGAATTTAGAAAGGCTTCGAATCAACTTTGCTTTTACTTTGAAAATCTTTGAATAAACTTGCAGTTCTAACAGTGCAGGAGACCTCACAGGGCAGCTGTGCAGCCAGGGTGCTGAAAGTACAGCTCTGGGTCCTGACAGTGCAGCTCTGCAGCCAGGGTCTTGACAGTGCAGGTCTGCAGCCAGACCCCTCTGAAAATCTTCAGCATTGAGATACAACTTTATAAACCAAAGCCATGGTGCTGTTCTTTCTTGGAGAAAAGGCTTTATCCTAGCAACCATTTCAAAAGCAATCATACTTTTGTAATCTCATAAATGCCCTGTACTAAACTCTCACATTTTAAATGATGACTGAGACCTTTAAAGTGAGTGATGGAGCTGTAAAGCAGCTTAATAAAATATAATTTCTCTCAGGATTGCACATCTTGAGTGTGAATTATCAGTAACATCTACTCATTGAAAATCTGGAACCAATCTTTTCTTGTAATTAATCTTTCTCACTGTGCAATGGTGACCTTAAATTTAGTTAGAAATGGTCATATAACCTTTCTCAGATGATCTAGCTAGAGAGCTCCTCTAAGATATTTTTTTTTTACCTGTGTGTGAACATGCATACCTGTATTCCCTAAATCAGCAAACAATTAAAAGTAGTGCTTTAATAGAGGTAGACACACTGATAATGACCAATTTATCCAGTGTTTAATTTGCAGTGGCTTGCATAGGAAGTTGTTAATTATCCAAAAAACTTACTAATCTAAACATTGCTATATTTTAAAATTTTATATGTATAAGCAAACTTACTCTATCATAATGAAGGCAAAGTACAACACAGCTTTGACTAGTCTAACCTAATGTCTTTCTTTAAGGTCCATGGATTTGCCAGTGCTGGTTGGAGACCTGAAATTGGTTATCAATGAACCAAAACGACTGCTGCTCTTCGACACTATCCGACCTCTGATCCCGCTCAAACACCAAGTGGAGTATGACCAGCTCACGCCCAAGAGGTCACGGTGAGTACAGCATAGCATTAGCTGTTTTCCTGGATAGGCAATCACAGATGCATTGTAATTGTGTAAGTTGTTACAGACTTGGTTAATCTTTGATGCTTTCAGGAAGCTTAAAGAGGTCCGTTTGGATCGAACACACCGAGACGGACTGGGTCTCAGTGTTAGAGGGGGACTAGAGTTTGGCTGCGGGCTCTATATTTCACAGATTGTCAAAGATGGACAAGCTTATAATGTCGGCCTTCAGGTATGTGAATATAATATAAAAACATGGATTTTATTCTTGTTTCTGGACATTAAAAAAAAGAAGAGATTTTTAAATATTTAGAGTAAACATTTTACACTTATCCAGTATGCAGATGGGAAATTCTTCCCAATTCTTCATATCAAAGGTTAGTGAGGTGAGTTGAAGAGCATATGTGAATATCTGTATTCGATCTTTGCCTCATACTGTTTGCCTCAACCTTTTTATTTTATTTGGCTCACTGGCCATCACAAAAAATCTGTATTTATGCTGAGATTCAGATACACACAAATTGAAAATAAGAGGCCTCCTGTGTTAGATATGAAATTATTTATTTAACTTGTCTTTTGTTTTGTATTTGTTTTTGGCAAAAAAAATGTTATTTGAAGCCCCCACTAGGTGGAGTGAAATTCACTTTTATTAAAGTCTTACAGACCTTTTTTATGCTCAGCTGAGACTCAAAATTCAATAAAATCCATTTTGATTTGAGTTTTAGAACAGATCAGAACTGATTTTTATGTCTGTATGCTCATGGTTAATAAAGCATTGTGTCACTGATGTAACACTATGTTGATATAAGCTTCATAGTGAAGATTTTTTATCCTTGTCTGCCATGCAATATTACAAAGAAACAGACTATGAGTCATACATTTTGCAGCTGTGGTGTTAAATGTAACACTTAATAAATAGTGTGATATTGAATTCCCAAATGGTCCTGCAGTCAGAACGACATTGAGTTGTAGTAGCTCAGATACATTTAATCTATACTTAATCATATTTAGAAATGATGGTGCCCCCAGAAAAGACAATCTTACCAAAGGTATATGACATATCAAGGTGTGTCCAGTAATTAGTATCACAGGTGTCTATAATCTTTTAATTAGTCAGTGCGCCTATATAGTGTATAGGACTACAGGTAGTCACTGTGCTGTTTGGTGACATGGTGAATACCACATTCAGCATGGACCAGATGAAGCGAAAGGAAAAGTTGTCTCAGGAGATTAGAGAGAAAATTATAGACAGGCTATAAGATCATCTCCAAGCAGTTTGAAGTTCCTGTGACTACAGCTGCACATAACATGAGAAATGTAAGATTCATGCAACTGTAGCCAGCCTCTCTGGATGTGGCCACAGGAGGAAAATTGATGACAAATGAAATAGATAGATGATATGACTGGCGACAAAAGAGCCCAGAAAAAAAACACAAAAACATCTGAAGAGATTACAGGAGAACTTCAAGCTCAAGGAACATCACTGTCAGATGATACCAGACATCGTTGTTTAAGAATAAGAATAAGATAATCCTTTATTTGTCCCACAGTGGGATGGGAGGAATCCATTGTTGAAAACATGATAAAAAAGCCAGACTACCAAATCTACCAAACTACATATTTACAAGGCAATATATATGTAAATATAATATAATATAATATATAGTATATATTTTATTTATATATATATATATATATATATATATATATATTATTATATAATGTATTACTTATGTGAGATCCACATTATCTCTGATCATTATTTATTTTTTTCATTAAATGAGGGGTACCAGAAATTCTATCCGTTTGTGTAGGACTTTAAGAGTGGTGCTTTTTTTTAAGGAGATCGACATTTTTTATGGTTTTCCTCTTCACAGACACTATGCTGTAAAACAACAGCAAACTTTTACTGATGAAAAGTGTAACCTCAGGGACAAACCAAGAAATTGTAATAGATTGCACAATTCAATAGCTCATGTTGTGTTGAGCAAAGAGGAATGTAAATGTTTTCATTTGTGGTAAGGCCTTCGTAGTTGTATTGAAATGAAAGTGTCATATTTAATATTTGCTTCTATGCTGATTAATAGGTGGGTGATGAGATTGTGCGAATTAATGGCTACTCCATCTCCTCCTGCATCCATGAGGAGGTCATCAGCCTCATCAAGACCAAGAAGATTGTGTCACTCAAAGTTCGCCGTATGTTGAAATGCCTTTCTTTACATTAATGCAAGAAGGAATACGCCTGTCATTTTTATAATTTGTTTTGCATGTGTCTTTTTTTGTAGATGTGGGAATGATCCCTGTAAAAAGGTAAGATTCATTTGTTCTTTTCTTCATCCTGCATGAGATTAATGTCCACGAACAATTCCCCTGCTTACGTGATTTTGTTCGCTCCAGCTCTTCTGATGAACCCCTCAAGTGGCAGTTTGTGGACCAGTTTGTGTCCGAGTCCGGGGTAACAGACTCGTTATTTTTTATGTCTTTAACCCGCTCATAGAATTTTGTTTTTTATTCAGTTATTTTGTCTGTTTCGGTTCAGGAGAAGAGAAGCAGCTTGGCCGGCTTGATGTCTATTGGTGGAAAGGAGATCAAGGAGAAGAAGGTTTTTCTCAGTCTCGTGGGTACCAAGGGTATGGGCATAAGCATCTCAAGCGGTCCAACCCAGAAACCTGGTATCTACATCAGCAACGTGAAGCCAGGCTCCCTCGCTGCAGAAGTTGGACTTGAGGTAATTTGGCAATTGGCAACACAAGATACTTTGATGTCCTGGATTGAGGAGGATCAATAAGGCAATCACTAATTGTCTCTTATTGTGCAAATTACCAAATGATTGGATTTCTAAAGATGTTAAATTAATTCCAATTAGAACTTTGTTGATACTCCAATTAATGAGTATGAATTATGAATAAATATTGTCATTTATTTTAATAGGGATATCATATGGTCAAAGATGTATCCCCTTTAGTGGATGACCCATAAAATCATTACTTTAAATCTCTTTTTGTAAGTTTACTGCCAATGTCACAAAGTATGATTTTCATACTAAGAGGATGGTCTTTATCGCTGTGTTTCAAAGGATGCATGTGACCATAAAAAAAAAATCTAGTTTTTTTATTTCTTTAGATTTTTGTAATCATACCAACCTTATTTGTAGAACACTTTGTGTTATTCTGCATGTAACTGCAAACTAAGCCTTTAAAGAGGTATATAAAAACATGATAGTGACAAACAGAAAAAAAAAGGGAAAAAAACAGGTTTACTAATTAAAAAGGTCTAATATACATTTGCACAAAATCCTGTTTGGTTTAAAATTTATTTTATTTTCTTATTGGGGTTAGACATTTTAATAAACCTTTGTCGTTTATTACAGTCATTAACTATGAGCTCAAATAATTGAAAAATAGGGTCATTTGATGAAGTAAGTTAAATATTTCTTGCATTGGCTAAAACTTAATATCTTCTTAATACACATTATTAAACAACTAGTCAATATCTAAAATGTTACAAAGTGTTTATTCTCGTGTAAATTGATGTGACTTCTGCTGTAGGTAGGAGACCAGATTGTGGAAGTGAATGGAGTGGATTTCACCACTGTGGACCACAAAGAGGTGAATTTGTTCACATCTGTCTTTTATTTAGTATTCAAAGGAAAGTTGGGATACTGACAAGTACACAATGAATTTACCTCTAGGCATTGACAGATGATGATTTGAATGCTGAAATTTATGTTTCTTTTTAATCCTATTTTTAAGGCTGTGAAAGCCCTGAAGAGCAGCAGAAGTCTGACAATCACAGTTCTGACAGGAGCTGTAAGTATAATTTGTGTTGGCCTATATTTATTTCTTGTGGAGCTTGCCTTACTGTTAAACTCTTACAATAAAAGAATTCAGTCAGATGGAAGAGTAACAAATAGTTTTCCGATTTTAAGTAATAATTTAAAGGTACAGTGTGTAATAATTACACAGATTTACTGACATAAATGTTATTGTTTATATGTATGTTATTTATTATCTTCTATGAACTGAAAGCAAGTTTGCCTTGCCTTAGAAAGCGCTACTTATATTTACAGAGGAGTCAGTTCACATTTGTGGAGGCAGATATCTTTTGCGCTGTGTTGGTGTAGAGATGAGAAACTATTGATAGATTATACAGATCACCATTATGCAGGAATGGTGGGGGGTTGTTGCAATCTAAAGTCTGACCATTAGATGTCTCTGAAAATTACAGATTGTAGCTTTAAAGGGATTCACAAAGCCTCTGGGGTTATCTTCAATTTGATATACATTTCATTAATTAGAAAATAAATCTGTGTTATTGGTTTAATTCAATTCAAAACTGTGATAACAGTAAAACCCAATGCTGTTTAACAGCTAGTGCTGTTGTATTTTTCTTTATTTTTTGAGTGTAAATCCTAGAAATGGGATTAAATCCTGCATTGTTGAAATCCCCCTATATTTCACTTTAACGCTCATCTATTATGGTTCAGAGACCACAAACATTTTTCCTTCTTCTTTACGCATCCCTCTGAATAACTGACATCCTTGTTTTGAATGTATCACATTCTCCTAACATACAGCTCAGAAAAATGTCTGCAGGAGCAACATTTATCCTCGCTAAAGGCACTTGACAGATTGTTTGCTCTGGGAGTCGGTGATGAGGACTGTGGAAGTGAGACGAGCAGTCATGTCTTATTATTCTCTTCCTTGGTGCCTGTCTGATGCATTCATTTGTGAATTTGTCTTGGTTTTTGATGTGGCATCCTCCATCAGTGCTTATCGAAAGTGGGGGCTATGTTCTGAAATCAGATGCATCTGCTTATGTGTCACACTTTGTGCCTGAAAATTTGTACTTTATGTCTAAATACAGTATCCTGCAGCAATAATTATATGAAGTAGGAAGAATAAATGGTTACTAAGAAATGTTCATCCCATTTAGATACTTTCCAAAGATGATACAATAAAAAGGTTCCAGTCTTATGCTAGAAGGTGCTAGAAGGATTCAAATATGAACTCAATTGAACTACAATATGTAGCATTTTTTTCAGTTATTTATATAGCAAAGATGAGGCCTAAAAAAAAAAAAAAAAAAGAATATGTGCAAAGATGCATACCCTGGTTCATTCCATATGATTCAATATTTCATAGAAATTGTTTGACCCTTTCTATGAAATAAGGAAAATCTTAGTTTTCTGTTTTATAGAGGACAGGTGTGTTTAAACACAAATTGAGACAGAGCTACATCACCAGTGCTCCAAAGAGGGCTCAAGGATTTTAGCCAAAAATCAAAATTGCGATTATTTTCATCCAGTTTTGTGATAGCGATTATATTGTGATTTTACTTTACACTAAGCAAAAACAGGTAGATATTTCACTCCAGGGTTTCAGTTTTTTCTTCACCTTGAAAGCTTGCTTGTCCACAGTTTATTGTTGCAGGACTTTATTGCAACCTTTGCATGAAAAAGTTCCAACTTGTATTATCATGCATGTATCTGCATGCTTGCTGCTAGCTTTCTTTCCATCTGTATAGCAGCAAACCCACTTTGTGTATTACCACTACCTACAAGACTGGAGGGAGAAATTTAGTGTCTTACTCTCAGTAAATGTAATGTGACCAAAATTGAGTATCTACGTGGTTTGTCAGTTGCATAATGCTGAATTGCAATAATTTGCAAATGCAATTAATTGTCCAGCCCTAGTCCCAAATGCAATGTGTTTAAACCATTGGCAATTAGCCAAGCTTTTTTGATAAATAATTATATAAACAATCAGCCGCACTTTATAACAGACGACTGTGACGTCAGTGCTGTGGCGAGAGGTGGTGTGCAAGTAAATTGACATTCAGCTCTGGGGGCAGGAGAGCTACGCCCCACGATGGTTCTATCTTTTGCATTGAAGAGGAGCTACTGCACATGCACAACTTTTAGTGAGAGTCTATGAGCAAACATTTTTACGCCCAGGCACAGAAATATGTCACCAATCCGACAACGAACAAATAGTTTTACTCATCATTAAAGTTTAAATATTTATCTTGCACATCTAAAAAATATGTTAATATATTTCTAAATATTCTAATTTTATAATTTCATTTTTATTTGTATTTTTATGCCTTCATCAAGGTCATTGGGTGGGTGAGGCGGCGCCCTAGTGCCCTCTATTGGCCAGCCGCCACTGATTTAAACCTTTATCAGTGAATTGTCATAAAGATTTAAGTCCATCATTCGACAGTGAAGAATTATTCATATGTGGGACATACTACACGTGTTGTTTTAAAAAGGTAAAAAAATAAAATAAAACTGAGAATTTTTTAGGGGAAAAGACCTCTTTAAGTTTCAGCTGCTAAATGGAGTTTTGCAGTTTTCATTTTGGCTTCATATTTTTCTAATAAATAATGGAGTTTATGAATTTAGATTAGATTAGATTAGATGAGCTTTATTGATCTCACAGCGGAGAAATTCACTGGTCACATATTGGCATAGTACTTAAAGAAAGTGCAAAAAAGGAGGAAAAGGTACATTAGGAATAAAAATAAAATAAAAATAAATAAAATAAGAAATAAAAAAAAAATACAAGGAAGTAACACAGAGATTTGAGGTGACATATGTACAATCAGGATGGCTTATACATTTTTGTGTGTTTTTTGTTCTTGATTCTAGTTATAAATACTTTTAAAGTTTGGTAAAGATGAGATGATTTGATCATGTCTGATAATGCAAGACCACCAGACATATTTATTCACTGACCTTAGGGACAAAAGACTTAAAACAAAGCATTGAAGAATTAATTGTTGAGCTCTCTTTTAGTTTAAAAAGTTCCAAAACAAACAAATACGACATAATCAGGATGGTTTTTCAAAATGATTAATCATAAAGCCCAAAAGTATATAGAGGTATCATAATAACTCAAAAGTTTAAACATAGAACGACAGAAGCTCCTTAGGACCTTGCAGGATCGTTGAAGTTCCTACAAATTTTAAACTGTAAATGATGAAAAGATTAAATTCATGCAGCACTCTCATTTTTGAATTACAGACTCGTCTAGCTGACTGAAGCCTGGTTTGAATACAAAGGCTGTATATAAACTCTATTCTTAGATTTTTGTCTAAGGCTGGTTTTCCTTCTCTTAGGGAAGGGAGCTGTTTATGACAGACGAGGAGCGCCTTGCAGCCAAGACCCGCCGGGAGTTGGATAGGCAGGAGCTGATGCATCAGAAGAAGGTTGCATTGGAGACCAACAAAATCATTAAAGAACAGCAGGAGAAGGAGAGACAGTGAGTGCACAAACTTTAATTAGCCTCACATTGATAATGAGATATGCTCTGTGGTGTCAAAGCCAGGACACACAGTTTACCCATATAAATGTAGTCCTTTAACCTGTGTGTCCAACTTTTCTGATCTTCTCTTAAAACTTTTAAACGTTCACTGTAGGACTTAGGACATTTAAATTCTGTAGTACCTACATCTGCATTCTGCTTCAAAATAGGCTTTCCCCCCACTTTTCTCTGTCTTACAAGTGTAAAACAATTATTTTGCAAATCGAGTAATTTGTTGATAATTTTTTTTATTAATGAATTAGTAAACAGATAGCCAAAGGTTCCTTAACTACAATTATTTTACGAAATTAAACCAGGTGAAATTCCACGTGTGAAGTTCTGGATAGAGCATATTGACAGACACAATATATATATATTTTTTTATCTTAAATGCAAAATGTAATTGTTTTTATATTTTTTTTCCTATCTTGGTATAATCACTGCTCTAATTTGGTTGCTCTGTCAGCTAAAGGCATGTTTTACAGTCTCTATATTCCAGTTAACGATTAATCTATTACTAAATTATATAAATCATCAATTAATCTGATGAATTGTTTCAGCCCTAGTAAAATGAGTAATTGCTTCTGCAGCATGCTTTTAACAATGGTTTCTTTGCATCAAAAATATAGAACCTCAGGTTTTTTAAGTTACTAAGTTAGTTGATTTAGTGGTTTTCTGTCAAAAGCACCAATTGGCTATTTCTCTCCTTAAAGCTGCAGTAAAATCAGCATCATATGTCTTGTATTTATTCTCATGATTTCTAAATGAAGAATAATGTTCAAGCTTCTGATTCTTTTCTTAGGAGAAAGCTGGAGATCTCCCATAAAGTAGATGAGGAAGAGGAGCGCTATAGGAATGAGATGGAAAAGTATATAATTATCCCTTTTTGTTGGTCTTTTGTTCTGTTTTCAGTCTTGGAAGTTAATAAATAATTGTTTTTTTAGTATTGAAGCTGCAGAAAGGAAACATGATAGAGAATGGGAGGAGGACTGGGGATCCAGAGACAGATCAAAGAGTCCCCGCTCCCCAAAAAGCCCTGAGATGAAAACCAGCCCAAATGCAAAGACCAAGAGTTCACGTATGACCACAAATTCTTTTCCTGAAATGAAAGAGATTTTTGTGTACTTTCAAACTCTCCAATTCTTGTGAAACTGAAATGACTTGTTTCTGTTTCACTCTAAATGCTCTGTATTTGCATGTTTGTGTTGGTCTCTGCTGGTTGCTGTGCTGTGTTCTACGGCATCTCTTCCTAGTTTATGGAGCCAGCTCCTTCGCAGACGAATATGAGGATGATGAGCAGGACAGCGAAGTGAGTTGGCAGTTTCAGCTTTCTTGTAGGATAGCTATGCTAGTTGATGCAAAAGAGATGTCCTAGATTTCCTTTGACAACATCAATGTAGGGAGCAGAGTTGAATATTGTTTTAGGTTGAAGATGCTGCTGAAAGTAAAAGAACAGATAATCAGAGATGCACAGATCTGAGCTATGATGTCTGATTTCCGATTAAAGATTTTGAGACACTTTGACCTGCCAACACCAATTTTAGCTGATTCATATTTATACAAACCACAAATAAAAATTATTTTCTATTAGTTTCTGGATAAATCTAAAATAGAAATAAAATGATTAATCTTAGCTTATTTTACAATATCGTTATAGCTCAAGTAAATACGTTTATTATTAATTATATTATATTATACTATTTTATTATTATACTTTAAAAGTATAATGTATTTACTTGAGCATGAGTATACTTTATTTTATAAAGATAATTTATATTCTTTCACGAAGTATATTTGATACAGATATTAAACCTTGGTTAACAGTAAGTTAGAGCAAAAAGTTTTTTTTTTTTATACTTAAAAGGAAATGAATACATTCATCAAATGTGAATATGTTTGGTTGGTTCAACCTAACAGAATCAAATTCTGTTGATCTATATTTTTACCTGCATGGAATTAAGTTATGTTCAACTAACTCATAACATTTAAATATCCCAAAGACAAATGAATTGGTTTTATGAAGTCTTGTATTTTTGTTAACAGACATGCATACAAGTCACATGATCAAAAAAAACTCTACAAAGACAGAGCTGTCTGATCATGGACCTTTGTCTCAACTTATGATTTCATCTGTGTGGACTTGGGCAACAACTACCTCCACTGTCACTTTTAGATGTAGAATTGTCTGCTATGCTTGCTAGTTCTCTGGGAACATTGGTCAAATGCAATTAAAGGAAGTAATCTTAGCAAGGACCAGTTTTAATAAGCACACTGCAAAAAACTGAAATCTATACAAGTCATTTTTTCTTAAAATAAGTGCATTTGTTCTTGAATTGAGGAGGTAAGTGAGACAATTTGCCAATAGAAAAACAAACTTGCATTGTCTTATTTCAAGTGCATATTATCTAATTATCCAATTTTAAGAGTAAAAATACTCATTCCATTCACAAATCATTTTATTTACCTACTCAAATGATTTATTTATTACGTTTTTGCAGTGCATTGCTAAGTAAACTAAAATTCTTCAGGCCGCCTTACAAGGATGGTCTTTCAAATGAACTCAAGGTTCCTTTGCATCATACATAAAATACATATTGTGTTACATCAAGTAAATATGACTAAATAATTCTGGAACCAATTACTTTAGGTATGTTGAATGGTAAAATGTGTGTCGCCCCAAAGAGGTGTGAGTGTGAGGAATGTTATAAACAGAACATTTTGGTGTTCATGTGTTTTACCTTCACTGGTTGAAAAGAGTAGTATCTGCTGAATTCAATCCATAAACTTATTTCCATGCTTTTCTGCAAACTAATTATTCCATCTCTTATCTTTAATGCTGCATTAGCATTATTTAAAACCCTGTTTGTGTCTTTTATTAAAAATGTCTAGCTGCTTCCCAACTAGATTTGGTCTCTCTGAGTGCTGTGTTGTGTGAAGGTTAGCACAAAATTAGCCATGATTGAATTGATGTAGTTTGCTTGGTTGTGAAGTTAAGTTGTGGTTTGATTTTTTTTTTTTTTTCAAGTTACTTGTGTTCATCTCCAACTTTAGCATTTGGCTGGTTTTATCGATATGAGGGGAAGCTGCCTTCACTGCGCAAGGTACTGTCAGCTCTTTGTGTTGTGTGAAGTGGATCTAAGAAGTTTACCTATAGATTGAATGCTGGAAACTTTAGGATTGCTTTCTTAATTTTTATTTTGTTAGTGACTATTATTGGTATCCTAGTTTGCGTGTTCTTTGCATTTTGCTCTTCCCAACTGGTGATCCCTCAGAAAGGAGAAAAGAAGAAGAAGAAAAAGAAAATGTCCAATACAGACACACTGCAGGAGCAGAGGAAGAACAAGAAGGAGATGGAGTTTGAGCTGAAACTTGCTAAAGAGAAAGAAGAGATGCATGAACGAGAGAAGCAACTAAAGATCAATCGGCTGGTACAGGAGGTACGAGGAGATGTATTCTGCCCGGTGCCGTACATTTGATTCGAGTTTCAGTTCTATATAAATGACCGATTAATAATATATATGATGTTATTTGATACATTTTGTTTATTTCCCTTTGGGATCAATAATGCCTTTTGTAAACTGAATTGAATTAAAGTGGCTGGGATTACAGCCAACTGTCGATCTGAAGCTATTGTTCTGATCTGAAATAATAGTGAAGTGCTTAATTCAAACAGAGATCAGCATCTGCTTTAGGTAGAAAAGTTAAAGTATCTTAGTGTCTTAGTTATAAGTGATACGTTAGTCATAAGATGAGTGTTAGTTTGATTAGTTCTAAGCTGTGGAAGCTTTTCTGGTTTGTCAAGTGGAGCAAAGAGCAGAGCTCGAATGTAAAGACCTTAATATTATTCTTCCCTACTTACCTACTACTCCTTACAGTGTGTTGGATCCCAAAGCTACAATGAGATCTTAAAGGCTGTTCTTTTACGTACATTGAAGGACATTGTTTGGTGCAATTCAGCCATTTGAAACAAATACAAGCAAACAATTGAACTACTTCTCTGTTCCAAACAGTAATTTTCAAGTGTTTTAAAGTCAAACCAAATATGTAGTTTATTTAAATTTCTCTTAGGGCTTGCAGTTTTACTTTGCAGCATGTGATGCTCATATCATACACGCCTATTTGTGTGAAGAGTTTTCTGTTGTTTATGATGGGGACTGGTTGTAACTCAACCCCAGGTTTCAGAGACAGAAAGGGAAGACCTGGAGGAGTCTGAGAAAGTGCAGCACTGGGTGGAGCGCCTGTGTCAGACTCGGTTGGAGCAGATCTCTTGTGTGGAGAATGAATCCCCAGAGGTACCAAGTCTTCAGTGAGACCTTCCCCAATGTTCTGATCAGTTGTATTTTGTTGCCTACATACATGTTTTTTATGTGTTTGCGGCTTAAAGCTTTCCCAGCCACACTCTCCTGCCTCTGAGCCGAGGGTGAAGCATTTCCCCGGTGGTTTAAACCTGGCAACCACTGATTTGGACGACATAAATCTGGATGACGTGGATCAGAGCCTGAGGGGACCTCTTAAAAAACTAGTCCCGACTCAGCCCACCAAACACCAACCACCACCCCCCTTGCCTCGCCCCCCACCTTCACCCAAACTAAACCCTACGATTCCCAACTACTCCCCTCCTATACCCCAAGTATCTCCCCAGCCCCGAGCTCCTTCTTCCCCGGGTGCCAGGAAGCCTCCTCTGTCTCCATCCACTTTGACCAACAGGGGGCGCAGGCTTCAGGCACAACCACGTCGCCCGCCTTCCTCTAACTACCCTCCACCATCACAGACATCAAGGCCCCCATCATCCCCTCAACCAACACCACACCCACATCCCCCACCTCCACCTCCCCCGCCACCACCTCCTCCTCCCCCTCCGCCCCCTCCCCCACAGCACTCTGAAGAACGTGGTTACCGTCAGCATCAGCACCACCTCCAGCATCCTCCCAGTCCTCCTGAACACAGGAGCGAGTGGGAAACAGGTGGCTACCTCCCCAGAGGGGGGATTTATTCATCCAACACTAGTGAAATTTCCCACCCTTCAAGTCCAAAGGTTTGATTGCTTTGTTTCTCATGAGGAAAGTAGGGCGAGTGGGGTTTACTTTTTTCATTTTTTATAAATAATGGGTGTTTTTTGTGGTTTCCATTTGTGGATTTTAGTAAAATGATGTCGACCTCTTCATAGCATATGTCTGTGTGAATGTTGTATTTTGGTGTATCAGGGTGAACTGCAGTGGTGGTTGTGCATTTTTATCAAAACTAGAGAGCATGATGCTCACTATTTTCTATAAAGTAGTGAGTAGTGAGCGGGATGCTGCATGGTGTGCAGTTTGCAGTGAAAATCTGAAAAGAGGCCTTTAAAAAAAAGGCCTGTGTGCAAATATTTGTAGTGCATTTCAGCATTTGTTATGTTTGCCATTAGAGAGAGTGGCTATCAAATGGTACATACATAGACCTATAAAAAGGTTTTTAATTTTTCTGAGCTTGAAAATCAAACAGATCTGTTAGGGGGGACAAAATGAAGGCGTAAAAAGCTTGGCGTATAAATGTCACACCCTTTAACTAATACTTTGGTAAAAGTCCACTTTTTGAATTCATTTATAGCTTTCAGTCTTTGGTAGGAGTCTATCAAAATGTCCCATTTTAATTTTCGTAAAATTTGGTTACCTGGCCTTGGAAAATTTCTCCTAATGCAGGTTTATGGGATTGTTCATAACTTTATCCATCTTAAGAAAAATAATCAAACCCCAAGCAAAATATACTCCCCATCATCATGCTGCCACTACCATAGGTCAGCTATGTATGGTTTTCTTTTGGTAACACAAGGTTATTGTGTTAACAATATTTTCTATTTATTTTCATAATGTTCAAATTGGCATTCCTTGCACCATATCATATTTTTCTTAGTGAAGGGTTTTCTTTCTTCGTGTCCAGATACATTAAGAACATAGGAAATCCTTCTGACAACCAGTACTTGTTGAAAATTCCTTAAACATTTTCAGTGCTGCTGTTGACCCCTTGGCAGCATCTGTGATCAGTGTCTTTTTTGTCTTATATATATTTATTGGAAATTGTGTTTAATTACCACTATTGTTCCACATTTCTCCATGTACTGGCTCATTTACTTCCCTCTAAAAAATGCTTATATGAAATACAATAGATTTTTCTTTTGTGCCCTTCTCCTGACTGATACCTTCGTACAATCATTTGATCGCTGGCAATCTCTCTTTAATGTACTGCTTTAACCTAAATGATGCATACATGTAAAGGTCCGGAAAATTATTAGCAGGATAGTTTTAACTTATTTTTACTGTTCAGATTCGGTATAAACGATTTTAAGTGTTGCAAAGATTTAAAAGACCAAATCAGATTCAACCTAAACAGGTTTTAAAGTATTATTTTAAGGGTGTCCAAACTATTGTGTCAAGGTTTTCACTTTTAATTAATAAATTTTTTTTTATGGTTTTACCCCTAACCAACCTGTGCAGTTTCCCCTAAATAGTGAAGAACCTGTCACTTTAGAGATGGGAAAAAGCTATTTCAATAAAAGTGTGTACCCTTTTGATATCTGCTTTACTATTGGAATTAGTCTCAGCTTTAATGTGTTCAAATCTGAATGAATGTTTTGGACATATAAAGGTTCACTGTATTCTAGGTGATGAGAAACACCTCCCATGTTAGTCACATTTCCACTTCAAGCAGTCAGCTGGTAAGCCTCCCTTCTTTTGAAAAATCATGCCAACGTTTGCTGTGTTTGGAAATGAGCTGAGCTTTGTAAATGTGTTGTTTGGATATGTGGTCCAATAGCAGCTGGCTCCCAGTCCCCCTAACCAAAGACGTCAGATGGCTCCAGTCATGTCCAAACCTGTAATGCTGCCACAGTCACAGACTAACCGGCCTGATCCGCACCGACCTGCTGTCCGCTCCGATGGCCTGGTATGAAAATTATTAGGGTCATCTGGTACAGTGTGCGATCAGCTGCAGCTGCTGTCAGTTTCCGCCTCCTTTTTGAGTTTTGGAGGTTTTCCAGCTTATTCCGTGATCATCAAGAAGATGGATGCAGGGATGGTCTTCCACACTCCAGATTTCCAGACAAGCGGCTATTTTAATAAAAACAGGCCACCAATGCTTGCGTTTTTCTAAGAATCCTTAATTAAATCAAATTGTGTTCAGTATTTTGGACAGCCTGCTAAAGAGAACCATTCCTTACTTTTTATTCCCTTACCTTAAAGATTCCATTTAACACCAGAGCCATTAGCATCACCACAGGCTTCTACCTCTGCTGTGAGAGATATGATGGCACATAAACAGATGTCTGTTGATTGTAGCTGCTGTCACGGTTGTGCAAATGTGTCTGTAGCATTTTCCACCCTTGTAGCTTCAGAATTATAAAATTCTGTTTCTCCATTGCACAGAGAGGCTCACTGTAAAGATTGTGGGAGGCCTCCATCTTTAATGGATCTGATCAAAGATCATAGAGCTTATAATTGTTGATCATTCAAATCCTTTATAGCAAACATCTTTCTAAGTAGAAATTTATCAGCAATTATTGTCAAATATTTGGAATTTCTGTGTTTTAAAAGCAATAAAATTGTAGTTTATCGATAAACTGTGACCTAATGTTGATAGTTCACCACAGCAGTAAACTTTTTATATTACTATAGAATTCATAGTTTTGTGGAATATACAGTGATCTACACATTTATTGGCTCTGCTGATAAAGATTTAGAATATATTTCTTGGCTGTAGCAAAATCTTAAACTAAAGAAATGTATAAAAATTCAGATTTTTTGTCTCCTATTAATTTGGAAGTGAATCCACTGAATCCTTACACATTGAGTTGATCTAAAAAGTTCTAATCTAAATTTGAGTGACTAAGTTTGAGGGGAGAAGAGAACACGACCAAGAAAAGATAAAGTGTGTTTAGCTTCATGATCCAGAAGGAGACGGCTTCTTGTCCTGTTGGACAAGGGTGCAGTACCACCAGAGGAAAAAAAATAGATGGAGCACATTATCAGATCTGTGCAGGAGACAGTTATTCCTCCAACTCTGCATAACAATCATTAGCACAATCTGAATTCCATAATTTATTTTTTAACTAAAAAAAATATATATACTTTTTCCAAAAATATTAAATGTAAATATTTGTTTTTTTTAATGCTGCTTAACTGAGATTGTATGGTTAGAGAAAGACCAAGCCCTTTGCCAGCAATGATTCAAATGATAGTAGCCTTGCATTAACAAAAGGATTAATCTATGAAATTGCCTAACTCACTCAGCATTAAACATTGGGAGAAACCACAATGCTGCTGGCCTGTTTGTCCACCAAAGATGCTGGTTACCTCGTTGTTATATGCTTAGTTTGCTGCAGAGGTTGAACATTCAATCTGAAAAGGACATTATATATTCACACTGGGATTCTCTTCTTTTGAATTAGTTAAAGAAGTAGGTTTAGCTGTTTGTTTTCACACTAGTTCTCCATCAATAACTTTTTATTTCCCTTTGTTTTATACATCCAATTACTAAAAGAATATGTTAAAAATGTGTTATACTGATAAAAGTATAACATACTGTTTATTCAAGCCAGAAACAGAAGTACCAATAAATAGCTCGTACTTACAGCTTTCACCAGGTTTCACACCCACAGCAGCCGTTTTTGCATCTGAACTGGGGTAACTTTATATTTTTGCATACAAGGTTCCCCTGTTCTACCTTCTACTGAAAACACTAAAAATTTGAATTTAAGTGCAAAGAAAAGATAAAATTAGGGAGCATTCATCATGACGTCTTTAATGGAGTATGTCCTTATGAATTTAGTATTTCTTTACCAGTGATGCCAATAACTTTACATCTCAATGAAAATAAAAATTCATTGTATTTTCGGTAAAAAATATTTATAACTACAGTAGCTCAACTGTCTTGTTGAGGTTATCTAAGGAGGTATATTATCAAGAAACATCAACCTGTAAGGTCATTTTTTTTAGATTTTAGGATCCTAAATGTGACTATTTAACCTATCATATAAAGTTACATCAGGCTGAATCTAAGGGATAAATGTACATATTGATTTATCGCAAAACAATAAAGATTACTGTATACAAACATCATCTCAGGGCTGCAGCAGTTTAGTTACACATGTGTTGATAAAAATGTTTTGGACAATTTTCTTGCTCTTGATTGGGAAAAGAAAGTGCTTGTTCCTGTGCTTATATTTGACGTGCTGTAATCAAAGATCAGACCTTAAGAGCGAGACATTTTTATTGGAGACCTAAAGTTCAGAGAGCTTGGAAACTATTTAAAGCATCAAGCAGGATAATGAGTTTTCTGGTCTTATTTCTGCAGTCTCACTAAAGACTCTGAACCCATCCTGTATTTCAGCCTCCAGAAATGCTGAAACGGATGGTGCCTTTCAACTCATCCTTCAAATCAAACAACAAACAAGTAATGCACTCACCTGGTTGCCTTTGGTTTTGCCCTGGAGTGCTGTGCTACTTTTTCTTGTTTTACATTATAGCCTCCATGCTCTGGTGTCAGGTTCACTGCTGCCTGACGTAATCCTCAGTGATGGCTTTCCCATATTTTTTTCTTCCTGTCCTCTCTCTGCATCATTTGCACTCCTGCCTTTTTGATGGGGTGGTTCATGCATGGCCGTGCTTTTATTGATTGGAAGCAGACAGTAGATGTGATGAACATACAGTCTAATATGGGAAAACATGTTATTCTGTTGTGATGTCAGTGTGGAGATTAATTTCGTTTTATTGAGTAAAGAGGGGTTTTACAGCCTGACCTCACCGCTAAAAATGCAAATTGAAAGCATCAATTTGATCTCGGCTCCTAGTCATCACCTGTCAGGGCTCTTTGCATTATGATGGGACAGAATGGCTTTTGGTCCATGAGATTTAGATTTATATATTTTTTCCATGCTGCATAAGGTAATAGTTATTGATGTCAAGAAGTACTGGTCAGGTTTGAAAAGAGAAGTAAAAACATGTCATATATGGGTTTATTTTTATATTATAGAGCAATTGTTCAGGAAGTGGACAATAGCTTGACTAATGTTTCTTTATTCTGTATAGGAAACTGGGCTGAATAAATGTGATTTACTCACCCAGAGGCCTTGGTTCTGTTTCCTTCTTCCTATTGTATTATTTAATTGCTGTGGACTTAAGGAGGATAACTCTGTTGTTTAGTCTGTGATTATGTTGGAAATCATTCTTGTTGCTTAAATGTGCCCAATGCATTTTAACTTGTGAGAATTAGTGTTAAAGGCTATGTTGTATATTTAACTCTAAACTGGTTGTCAAAGGAAATCTGACCTCTTATAACAACAACGACTCAAACTCACTCTAAGTTCCCTTCATTTGCTACTTTTTTAAATATTGGGAACGTTTAATTAATGATTACATGTTTTTTTTCCCCAGGGATTTCAGAAATATGTGGATGACTTCGATCCTTACTCCATGGTATTGTATACTTGGGCTTCAGAAAAAAAGATTATTCTTATTTGTTTGTCAGAAATCATACATAAGAATGTTTTCTCATCCATCAAGTAATATATAGTGGCATATTTAAGCCATGTGTGCTTTCTGTCAGTATTCCCAGTGGTAGACTTAAACCGTAAAGACTAAGCGGCCACTGAATACAGACTTAATGCTAATTTTCCCCTAACTTAATAAAAGCTACATAAGTTGGTCACAATTTTAGTATTTATATGTTACTGTCTAACTATCTCATAATGCAGCATCTATTTTCAAAGGCAGATATAATATATAATGATTCAAATCTGACTAGAAATGACTGATATTCCTTGATGAATATTATTAGTTCTGCACAGTCTGACCTTATAAACCAATAAAATTGAAATCATTTTTACTGCCTTATTTGAGAAAAAGTAAAAAAAAAAATTATAATTCTTAATCAGTATTATATGATTTTTTTTTTTTTTTTACAGTAACCTGTTCAAATAAAATGGCTCATCATGCACTAGGTTAGACTTTGCAGAAAAAGAGGCAACATCAACTCACTTCAGATCATTTCAAGTCGCTTTAAAGGAACTAAATAGGGTTGTTTTGTGAAATTATGACCAGCATATATCCAATCTTGTTTAGATAACTAGTATCATTTCTAGACTGACACATTTTTTCCACCAATGGTGTATTTAGGACAGAACAAAGAACAAAGCAAATAGCAAAACAGCGTACAGTAGCTTTTCATGATAGTGCTACTTTATAATTCTTTTTAGGTTTGCATCACATTATTCAGAACAAATTAACTATATGATAAAGCTGGTATTCAATTGTTTACCTGCTTTTTTTTTAATGAATGACTATGATTTTATTAGATCTGAGTTGTTTGGTTAAAATGAACTCTGGGATTGCCTTTTCTCCACTTTAATAAAATCATAGGTAAGTAATTCAGATAGACTATTGACTGTTAATGATCTGTCAACAGAACCCCACACAATCTGAACTGTAATAAAGAGATATACTATATATGTAGTTAATTCAGAGCGGCAGTGCTCATTTAAAAGTGACCAGTATCTATAGTATCTGTTCTCTTCTTTCTATATTTTGTAAATGACTTTTCCTCCTTTTGTATCCATTTATAGTTCTCCTCAGACCAGATAAATGACAGAGATGTGAGACTGTTGAGAATCAAAAAGGTAATTTTTAATAGCTAAAAGAAATCTGCCTAACATATTTTCTGAAACATGATTGATCATTTCTTCATATTTTTTTTCAGGTCGGGCAACTTGACTTGGCTCTGGAGGGAGGAGCAGACTCTCCTCTTGGAAAATTGGTGATATCATCTGTTTATGACGGCGGTGCAGCTGATAAGCACGGTCAGTTTAATTCTTTTTTTCATGTTTTACATTTTCTTCTTATGTTGTGCATAAAAATATTTTTTGGAGTGGTTAAAAATCACTGTTTTAAGCAAATATTTGCACTTATTTACTGAAACCATACTTACTAAATCATACTTATACTGTCTATATGTTCCTTTTTAAAACTTAATTCAGAAACATTTTAATTGCTATTTATTCTTGTGCTTCATATTACCCAACTGTAAATTACAAACTTCACAACTTGGTAGTATATCATCTTAGTATATTATACTGCTGAATTCATGTTGGCGTTTCGAATTTACGCTGGAAAAAATCACAAAGTTTTAGATCTTATTTATTCTTTGTAACAATTGGTTCCTATAGTGACCAAAACAAGCATTTCTGATAAATCTATGGTAATGTGTAATATTATAGCCTCAGTGCTAATTAGTTTTGCATCTCTGCTGTTTCTTGATATGTTTGTTTACAGGAGGGATTGTTCCAGGAGATGAACTTATGGCTGTGAATGGGAAGATCCTGATCGATGCTACTTTGGATGAGGGACAAAACTCTCTGGCTCGGGCTTGGAATAGTGGAGGGGTATGAGTGGAAGGAGAAAACTAGCTCTGGATTTTAATGATATGCACATTACAGGGTGTACATTTTAATTGATCGTGTTTTGTGCATTCAGCTGGAGTTCAAACTTTCTATTGATTTAGTCACGCAGAGATTTAAAATCATTTCATCCCCCCAGGACTGGATCGATGTTGTGATTGCTGTGTCCCCGCCAAAGGATTATGAAGATGAAGTGTAAGCTTTCTTCTCTCATACATTCAAAATTTTTTGCCACGTTTTATGTTGAAGCACTTTGGATGTTGTGAAATATTGAGAGGGGGTTCGGTAGTTGACAGACGGTGGCTCGTGTTTCTGTGTGTGCATGTGTATGCAGCCCTAATTCAGCATCAGTCAGTCCCACTGTGAAGAGAAAGGTGTTTGAAGGCAGTGCAACACTTTACAGACATGGTTATCAGCTTCAGCACTAGCCTCACCTCATCTCTCCTCCTACCTCACCTTGTTCTGGTAATCAACTTAGCCTTCAGCCCTCATCTTCTTCGCTGCACGTTAGAGGGGAGGTTTGATGTTGCGGTTGGTTTTGTTTGGGGCTCATTTGTTTTTGCTATTGAGGACATGTGACAGTCTCTCTGACAATTTAAATAAATAACACCCTGCACCCTGTCAGGTCTTCTTTTTTCAGCTCGGTTTGTTCCGTGTAAAAAAGAAAAAAAAAAATCAAAAAGAGTATTTAAGTGACACCCCTGCCTTCTAAAGACATTAAAATGATAAATGACCAATCCATGCATGCATGTATGAGCTCAATGCAGCCTCAGTCAGCCATAAATAAACACACGGCATTAGCGCCGTGTTCTCAGGTCAACCCCAGGCTCGTGCCCGCCTTCAGCAGTTGTTCTGATTGATGTTGTTTCATGGGACTGTTACATGTTCTGAAATGTATACCCTCCTTTAGGTCAGATTTCTTTTATGAGGACTTACTGCTTTGGTTGAAGATTGCATCTATTCATCATATTTATTTGCCACTTTTAGTGATTTATTTGAACATCTGTTTTACGAGACAGAAATTTGGACATTATGTAGAAGTTAATTTATTTGTAAAAACAAGCAGGTTTGAATATATTGAGCTTTTTTTAAGTTTACACCAGATCACTATCATACATGTTGGAATAAACTACAGCTGTCACTTGAATAATTTTCTATGACCTCAAACCATCAATAAACTTCTGCTGGGATTGAAAAAACAAACAACTAAATTTAATTTTGAAATGGTTGGATTATTTCCTCAGCTCTTAGGAATTATATATTATAAAAAACAGTGTCAGATTTGGGACATTTTCAGATACTTAATGTTAGGATTTTTTTTATTCTTTTCCAAATCCGACTTGATGGACGTTTTGGATCCAAATTCTTTTCAATATTTGAAGCTGATGTTTTTAGGCCTAATATGTCATATATTTGGTGCAATGTACCAGTGCCACAGCTAGTGTAACAATCCCTCAGCATGACGGGACCACTACCATGCTAGACATCAATACATTTTCAAATACCTGTTTTTGTGGAAATTAATTGGTGTCCTATCCTGTGTAATAATTCCAATGTGGCTCAAATAAATAACTGAAAACCCTAAATGACTAAGGCACCCAGGATGTTGACATATAGATGTCAGACAACACCTGCATGCAGTGTTATGAGAGATGCACCAATTGCAGTTTCCTGAGCATATTCTAGTTTTGAACTAAGAACTCCTGTTTTTCTCATTCACACTCTTTCCAGGAATTCTATTAAGCACCATTAAAAACTTAAATATGTTTAGATTTAGAAAAATACATATATTTTGAAGAGACTTTAGCTATAGAAGCTTAATTTTCATGATTTATCTGTCAGATGAGATATTCCTTATCCTTTATAAACTGAAATAAAAAAAATTCACCTGTTAAGAATTTTTTTTTGTCAGGTTGTAAATCTTTCGAATATATTGCAGCAGGAACTTGTATAAATGTATTCAGGAAAACTTTGTCAATCCACTGTAAAGTTATCAAGGCCTTACTATATTACCGTCTGTTTGCTGCCTAAGTAACAGCTGGTATCTCAATGAGTGCTTTCAGTTTTCAGTGAACTCTAAAGTTAACTGTAAAAATGAGCTAATGTGAAGTTTTAAATTTACCATCCTATTTTACTCTTTTGGGCTTCTTGTGACTTGATTTTTGAAGTCTTTACAGAGATTACAGGTATAATTGACTCTTTATACAGTTAAATCTTCCACATGTGGAATGGGCTCTACAGAGCCACTTAGATGTGAGTGATTCAGGGTTTCTGGGGATGAAATGATTATTTTGAGGGTCATAGCAGTTAAGCTGAAAACTGCACTTCAGATTTCCAACTGAACAATTGGTGCATCTCTGGATGTGTTTTCACATTAAGCTACTTTGAAACGAGTGACTACCATGAGTCTAACTGTCTTCTATAACTCACTCACTTTTGTGTGTAGCTGTTTGTTGTGTTGTTGTGGAGTGGCTTGGATGGGAAATATAACAGAAAAATGTATATTCTGCTTACCTTTGGTATCATTTAGATAACAAGAGAACTTCATTTTTTTTTATTGTTTCAATGTTTTTATTAGTTTTATTCATTTCTGCCGCAGGACGTTCTTCTGATGTCGTCATCCACCTGCCATGAAAACCCGATGTAATAAAAGGAAGCTTCTCCTCCATCCACATCTGAATGGGAAGATTGAGAGCCTATTTGTGCTTTTGCTGCTTTGTCGCCCTTCAAGGCTGATCCAGTTGTCTTTTAGACTGACGTTGTACTTCCAATAGTAATTTTCTCTGTCTTGTTTTGTCAATGGATTGTCCAATCAGTAATCGTTTTTTTTCCTGCTTAGCTCTTTCCTTCTGCAAAGACTGGAAATAATTGACCTCATTTACAAAATGATGAGCATGCTGATGTTCTGCTAACATCTGTCAGTATACGAATGAAGGATGAGTTCGATTAATTAAACTGTAATCAATACCGGATTCAGAATTTCCTTCTCCTTGGCCTAATAAAGGACTTGTCAGATGAAGAATTGGTTTCTGTTTGAATACTAATTTTGTTTTCTGATTTAAAACACAGTTTAAAGGTTAATCATATACGTACTTAATGAAGGGCAGTTAATGTAACTTTTCTAACTTAAAATGCATCTATTTGTATCTGTATTTGTCTGCAAATTATGGACTTTCTCTATATTACCCACTTTTATATCTAAATCTACAAGAACCTTTGGAAGAACCCTGGGCTCTAAATTAGTATCTGTTTTACTATTAGTGAAAATTAAATTACACAATCTTTTAAGTCCAGGTTTTAATGTACCAACATTTAGAAAAAATGTATCTGGTCATCTGGTTAAGCTCCGACATCTCCACCTAATCTCATATGTACACCAAACAAGAAATTATGTAGCATAAGCATTGTAAAGTCAAACTTTAAAGCTTTTTCTCAGCAGCATAAGACTGTAGATCTCTACAGTCTCAGTTTTCTGAATCAGTCTTTTTTTTCACAATACCAACAACAATATATGAGCCACTTCCTGATACATTGCAGCATGTAGATTGAACAAAGTTAGGGATTTGAGTTGCTGGTAACAAATCTACTTTTTACAAATCTACTTTTTACATTTCTGAGATGCAACTGTTTATTAACATAAATGGTTCATGCACTTTTAATACTCTATAAATCACTGTCTAAAACATAAAGTGCTGAAAAAAACATTTATTGCCCATTATAGATTTCCTTTCTTTGTTTATTATTTTGTATCAAACAAATCCTAGTATTTGATAAATATCATCCGTGTGGAGAGGTGGGTAGTAACTACTTACATTTACTCATTTACTTTTACTTAAGTAACTTTTGAAAGAAAAAAAAAAAAAGAAAAAACACTTTTAGGAGTAGATTTACAGGATTTTATTTTTGCTTGAGCAAACACGTGATAAAATATTACTGGTCTTTTTTGTGTAAAATGTCTGTACTACATCCTTTGTGAGTAATTCACCTGATGAAAAACTTTTTAACGAAATAATATACGAATATACTCTTTTTTTTTTTTTTTTTTTTTTTTTTTTTTCTTTTTCTTGCAGTAGGCTCATTGGCTCAATGTTATTTTCCATTTGCTCAGTCTGCCATGTCATTTGGAGGTTGAGTGATAATACAGTAAAGAGTATACTCTAATTTAACATATTCTACAAACTAACTAATGGAAACTACAGATGTTTTCAATATTTTATAACTGATTTTGTTTTTTTTATCAGTTGTTATACATCAGTTAGTAGTCAGGAGATAGCTTGGGTAGCTTTCTTACCAAATACTTTTTCTCTCTTACTTAAAGGCTACCTTTTATTTGAGTGAAACTATGAAATAAAGTAGTGCTACTTTACTTATGTACAGATTTTGGGGTATTACACTCATCTCTGCCCTTGCAAAGCCTTAGTTGACCAAACCAAACTGATCTTGTGTGAAAAAGTAATTGTTACCTGAACCCAATATCTGCACATGCCCCTGTTGGCAATAACAAAGGCTATTGTCTAAACAATATAAGACAATAATGTTTTAAAGCATGTCCTGTACATTGTTGGGAATTATTTTTTGCTAAATCTTTTGCAGCTGGTTTAGCTCAGCCATGATGGGGCTTTTGTGCCTCACATGCCTAATCAAGTTAATAACGCAGCATCTTTATTTGATTTAGGTACAGGTATTGACTAGGGTAATTCAAGCATTTTCTTTGGTTCGTGTTATTGAGAATTGGAGTTAATGTTGTCCTACGGACCTGGCCTACATCATAATCAGCCGGTTCACAAATAGATGGACAGGCACTGTTCTTAGTGTAGATTCATTTGTCCATCAAGTTAACCATGCCCTGACTCCTGCACCAGACCATCTCAGTAAAATCATGCATACCATCAGCATGATCCCGTTTCTTTAAAAAAAATATATTTTGTGTCAAATTTTGTGTTTCAAAATTTTGTCCTCCAAAAACTTTGAGACCATCAAGATACTTTTTTATTGATTTATTTGTTTGGTCTGTAATGGTTTTCCTGTATGGAAGACATAGAATAATAAAGTACAGACATTTGGAGCAACAATGCTTCTGTTGCTAAGGGGCTTTTGAGATAATTTAGCGAGACCAAAATAAACTGATCTTAAATGTTGATAATCTAATACTTGCATAACAGAAAGGCAGTAATAAAGCATTTTTAATTGACATGTTGTCGTCTATCTTGTGGCGTAAATTCCTTATTTCCATTCTCATATTGATTTATTTCAACCACGTAAACCATATTTACATGTATGTGTCTATAGGGGGCAATATTGGTCCTTTTTGAATGTTGACAGGTCATAACTCAAATATTTTAAATTTTGATCTAACTTGATATCAATAAAGATACAAGGTTAAGCAAAATATACTATGGTTGATGCATCGGAGGCAAATAAAGAAAAAGGGGGAGAGTGGATGCAATAAGTAACAGTACATGTTTGATGCATTTTTTTGTTTTTGAACAGACTCTCTTCAGTCTTATATAACCGCTTTTTGCAGGCATCTTCTTTGTAGCTTTGTGTTTGCGAGCTTGGCTTTGTGACCCCACACTACGGTTCATGACAGTTTCCAAAGGTGGCCTTGCAGGCAGGGTCTGCCTCCCTCCTCCTCCCTCCTCCTGCAGCCCCGGGTTCAGCACCGTGGACAGCTCCCAGCCTCCACCAGCAAACCGCCGCCCGCGGTCGGGCGCTCAGACGCAGGCAGGACAGCGAGGAGCTCGACGGCGCTCTGACCACATGAACAACTGCAGTTTGGGATATTTTGTGTATTTCTCGTCTGACCGACGGACGTGACAACATTGAAGACTGTTGCTGAAGTCAGAAGCTGCAACAATGATCTCACGATACAAACCGGTAAGTGCTGGTATCACCTGGGCACTCAGATACAGACTTCCTTTGTTTGAACCAAAGTGTTTAATCCGCCTTGTCCATCAACTGTCTACAGCAAAAGATTATTTGATACTCAGGTTATTAACTCGGAAAATAGGCACAGAGGGGCACAGTTCTTCTCATTTAACTGGGTCGCCTACATAAATTTAAACAGCTCCAGTCCTTTTCAATTACGTTGCAAATCATTTCAACTCATATCTAATCCAGCGATACAGAAACGGGGTTATAGATCACCAGGGTTCTGGTCTCGATATAAATTATGGGAAGTGTGTGCAGGCTTATTGCATTATTTATTTGTTGTATTGTAGTGGACAGTGAGCATTCTGAAACACGTAACCCCGCCTTCCTCTTCCTAGCAGCAGCGTAAATTCACATGCCTCCCAAATGAAAAAAAAAAAAAAAAAAAAAAATGGTTTACTGTTATCTTCAGCCCATTTAACGTTGTTTTATCTAGTACATGTACTCAATTACCAAGCTGCCCAGATTTTTATATTGTGGAGTTTACATTTACAAATCTCATGTCCAAATTCTGGCAGTAGGCCACTGTTCAGAATTGAATATTGAGAATTTTAAGACTGTCTTTTGTAAAATCTGTAGGTAATCTGAGTCTGTCACATAAAATAGTGTCCCTCCTTCCTATGATTGTTATTGGAGGAGCTGCTACTGGTCGTTCTCATCGTGCATGTCTGCAATCCCACTGGTGCTTTAACTCACTCAAGGTCCTATAAGCTGATCTTTAACCCCCTCAGAAATGTTAATTTGATCAGTGCTGGGTGGGTAAGGATGCAGATATTGGTCCTTTTCTATGTTTTTAGACAATTCGTTTGAAAACATGATCTGTTATTTAATTGAGCAAGATGAATACAGACCAAAGTTAAACGTGACTTATCTTGGGGTGGTTTGTTTAAATGTAATATGTTATTTTATGCTAATGAAGAGAATAAGATTGGGAAATATATTTGCATTATTTTGATATTTGCTTTATGTAAATAAGCACATATTAAAACATCACATTTGAACAAAAAGAAAGGAAACTGGACATAGAAAAACGTATTATTACAAACATAACTGCAACTACCTGTATATAGACACTTCCCCCAAGAAGTAAAATTCACTCATAAGCTTCTGAATTTATTGCTGTTTGTGTTTTTTTAAAGATTGTTGAGTTTAGCTCCATTTTTAGAGGACTGTTTTTTTTTTTTCTTAATGCCACCTAACTGTGACCTATAGATCATCTAGGCATTAAAATCTCCCTAAACTCAGGGGAGGATCTAGTGTTGTGAGAATTATAAACGAGATCTTTAGGGGCTTAACTGCCTCCAGCCTCTCACAAACATGGCATTGATTAGAATAAAGAATTTATTCTAATCGATGCCATTACTTTAAACTCTGACACTTCATTGTTCTTCACACATCTACTTTTACTGGCATATTGCTCAGTTTGCTCTCATCAGGAACAGGCAGGCATCTAACAATAGTAAAAGAAAACACAAAGATTAAAATTCTTTAAAACATATCTTAGGTCCTTTGAACGGGACAATTTGAATGATTTTTTGACATCTTATTTCTTTGCAAGAAAAAAGTAAATAATTTACAGGGGGTTTCTAAGTGAATTACATGGATTGTGAAGTATTAAAATTGTAAGCATGGAAATGTAAACAATATGCTAACCCGGCATGCCCAAGTATAAGTAAGGTCAAGTTATAAGATTTTTTTTCTAAACTTCTTTGGTGTTTATTTACTCTAGGCTTTCTTTCAGGTGTTACTATGTTATCCTGTTAAAGGAAATCAATAAGGTGTGCAGGGTGTGAGACCACAGGGCTCCAGTTAATGTGAATGTGTGTTAAAATGGAAGACCCAGTGGATTTTCTTTCCTTTCTGCTGTGCCTGGTGCCCATCTGTAGCAGCTCACCCTCAATCAGTATTCAGAAGAACTACTTTCTCTGCAACATCCTGAAGTAATTTGAAATCTTGGAGTAACACTGTCTGTGGTAAAATGTTTATTTCTGAGCTTAACATTTCTAATTGGATGTTTCAAAATAATCCTAAAGCACCAGGAAATCCATCTTAAGAATCTATGTGTCAAATTAAAAATCGTATTTGCTCAAACATCTTGGTCTGCATACAGGGCTTTGTAAAGCTATTCACACCAGTTTGCTTTTTATATTTTGCCGTGTTATGATCACAAACGTGATTGTGAATGGGAAGAAAAACTATGGATAATTTTTACACATAAATCTGAAATAACATGGCATGCATTTGTAGTCAGCCTCATTTACTCTGACACCCCTAAATGAAATCCATCTGCCAAATGTGAATGTTCACCTAAACCAAAATGTCAGAGAAGTACAGCATTTAGAAAGAAGGAGCAGACAGGCCCATATTAACCCAGAAGGAGCTACAGAGATCCATGGCACATATCGGAGAACTGGTCATAAAGACATCTGTTTATTGTTCCTCACTCCACAAATTAGTTTTTTAAAGAAAATAATAAGATAATTGTTGAAAGAAATTAACAGGCAGTCCTGTTTGAAATGTGCTTAAATTCAGGTATTGGATTTTAATTGAAAATGCTTAATGTTACAGTAAACTAACCCTGAACATAACCTGACCGCAGCATCCCTATCATGACATGTGGCGGTCGCAGCATCATGCTATAAACATGCTTCCCCTCTTGTAGAGGGAGATAAGCTGGTTAAATCTGATGTGAAGATGGATGGGCATAAATAAGTCTTTTGTGATAAAACAAAAAATAGATATACAAATCTAGATGTGTTTATATGGTAGAGAGATACCCCAAAAGAATTGTAGCTTTCAGTAGTAAAAGCCGGTTCTATAATTATTGACGCAGGAGAGCTGAATACAATTGGGATCCTCATTGTTATAACTATTATTGGCGCTTTTCTATCACATAAATGCATAATGTGGAAAAGTGTCAGAGTATGAATACTTTTACAAAACATTTTCACCAACATCACCAACTGTGTTACTTACTCTGTTGTTTGCTCACTGTACTGAGTTTGTTGTAAAGATCTTGATGTGAGTTGTGTTGTTGGACAGACTCTCAAACCATTACTGAACATTAAGAAAGCAGTGAAAGCCTGTTTATTTTAAGATAAACAGAAAACAGAAAATGCAAATAAAACAAACCTCTGTTCTAAATGTAAGGTAAAGTTCTGCAGGTACGTGACTCAGCACTGGGTTATGTAACAGCATACATGTGAGGTAGTCTTTGAGCTGATTCTAATGGAAAAGGCAGTAATTTCCTCCTACAGACATGTGGATTTTTCACTTAGTACCTGAAAACAGAACATCTTATAATTTTATTGTGTTTTTATGGGACAAATCTTAAGCCCTGGGACACAGTTTTGATTTGTGGTAAAAAACAAAAAAAACAAACTCTTAGTTAAAGCTTAATTCTATTTTGTTTTGACTTACCGTAACCAAATCACAGCTCCAAACCAAGCTTTTGAAAATGTTTGCATCTTTGTGTTTTCACACTCGTGTAAACTGCTCATTACATAGGCTTAACTGTCTGCTATAATCAGTTGGGGGCACAACGCAGAAAAGCATGCATTATTTTATGCCGCTAAGAAAATCCTGTGAGGTTTTCCTGTTCCCAGATGGATTATCAAAAATCTGCTCCCGTTTGGTTTCTGCTTATCCCTCCATAAACAAGCTGACGCTACGCCGGGATTCTCTCCCGGCAGGACTTGGAGGCGCAATTAAAATCATTCCAGAAATTCATGAATGTTTCATTAACTGCACAAAAGTCGTTATTCCCAGGTACAGCGTTAAATAATGGAACGAGGGGTAGAATACTGCAAGCCCTTATAAATGCTCTGTTCTGAGTCACGTTATAAGCAGTTGCTCATGCCTCTCACGTACCTCTGATATGACGTTTGCATGGTTCATCCAGCAGCTGAAACCCCCCGTCTTTTTTCCTTTCCTCTCTCTTTATCATTCACTGTTCTCTCCTTCATCCCCTTCATTTAGCGCTTCTTACTTACACTTCCAGCAAGCCTGCACTCTCTGCCCCCTTTTCCACTTGTCATCCAAGGTCGACTTTGAACTCTAAAGAGACAGGAATAGCTGGTGTACTGCATGTGTGCCTGTTTGTGTGCGTGAGCGATGTGAGGGTGTCTGAATGCATTCTGCCAGAGCTATGCAGAGCTCTGCACAAGCAAAGCTTCAGAGTTAGAGGATGTCAGCAGCCTGCAGTGGGACAGGATGCAGATGTTTCTCACCAACATGGGAAAAGCTGCTTAGACAGTCAGAGAGGAGAGGGAGCTGCTGCTGCTGCTTCACCAGACTCTGATTTTGTCCCTTGTTTTCCACTGGAGCTGATATTTTGGAGCTGGATCAGAGAGAAAGGAGGTCACGCTGGGAATTTGCAGGATCCTCAGAAGATGCAGTGTTGCCTTTTAAAAGACAGAATGCTCTGAACATATCATCTTTATCTTCTCTCTGTCTCTCCGTCTCTGGTTTTCCGCTCCTCCTTCTCCTCTTCCTCCACCTTTTCCCTGTCAGAGTCCCGGATCCACCATGTCCTTGGCTTTCTGTGGGAGTGAGAATAACTCATCTGCCTACAATGTGGACGGAGGTGTTCTCAACAACGGCTGCTTCCTGGACGCGCTCAACGTGGTTCCACATGTTTTTCTCCTCTTCATCACCTTTCCCATCCTCTTCATTGGTGAGTCTAGCAGGGAGGTAAGATTCTCAGCCTCCCCACACTATACAGATAGCACACACTCAGCATGCACACAGGATGTCAGCATAAGCAGATCGATGGACTCCAACTTGTTCTCTCTGTGTCCTTGCAGTCGTCTGTCTTCCAGTTCTTCAATGTCTCCATGTTAATAATTTTAATGTTTTGTTTCCTTACTAAGTTCAAATACTTTAATAAATTATACTTTAATATTAGATTTTCTTCAATGTCTATTATTTCTAGAAATCAAAATAAAAGGGGTGTAATACTCATCTACTCGAAGTAGATTCTAACAAATTTCTTTGTCAAAAAATCTGCATAAATCTTGCATTTTCTCCCGAGGTGAATATTTTGCACTGCCACCTTTAGCTGTGGCTGGCCTTTTGGTCTCTATTTTTCTCTTCACTAGCTTTATACAGTGTATCTAGACACTAAGATGCATGCCATTTATTTTGCTAAATAGCTCATGCTCAATCAGACTGGGAGACAGTATCCATGGTGTCTCTTGCTGTATGTTTAAGGCTGTTGACCTGCTGGAAGCTGGACCTCCTTGCCAGTCTTAACTATTTTATAGCCGTAGTTGTCTTAAAGCATTGCTGTGTGTTTATCTCCATCTACCAGACTGTTTACACTTACCAGCTCCCCCGTCCGCACTAAAGAAAGGTACCCCCACAGCACAAGGCCGCCACAACCATATTTTATTATGAGATTGGTGTGTTTGAGTAAATTCTGGTGTTAGACTGCCAGCAAAGTTCTCCAAAGTAGCCAAAAAGGCAAATTTTGTTTCCATCTGACAAGAGCATTGTCTTCTACATATTTACTGTAACCTTTCGTGAACCGCTGACAGGACTTGTTCTCAGTTATCCATTGCTTTTTTCTTATTTCTCTTTGAAATACGACAATCAATAGTGCAGAATCCACCTTAATGTTTAAATGAAGGATTGGACAGTCCTCTGGAAGATGTTCAACACTTAGGATATTACTTTAAAATCTAATTCTACTTTATACCCAGTATATTAATTTTTATCTATATTCCTAATTTGAACTACCATTGACTTCACAGTATCAGTATTTGTCATATGACTGCTTGAATGAAATATTTGGTCAGATATCACAATTCTTTTTTAGAAGGTCAATATTCTGGTAAAAAAAAACATTTTGGATAGTCTTCAACTGCTCTTCATGATCACCATATACATATTTTATTGGCTAAGGTGCTAAAACTA
The DNA here is from genome assembly GCF_000732505.1 of Cyprinodon variegatus. Classification (NCBI taxonomy): domain Eukaryota; kingdom Metazoa; phylum Chordata; class Actinopteri; order Cyprinodontiformes; family Cyprinodontidae; genus Cyprinodon; species Cyprinodon variegatus. The sequence goes on from NW_015150707.1 coordinate 219,301, forward strand.
ACAGAAATTGATGGGAGGATTCTAATAATGAATTAGTACGAATTGAGAAAAAGTGGGTTAATCTTAAATATTTCTCGATTGCAATGTTCAGTCATGTTGCTGCAATAACATGTTCTCCAAATGTTGCGTACATCTATTTTTTACAGAAAAAGAAACAGGGCCAACAAATATCCCTACTGTCTCTCTAAATGTCCTTGAAAGCCTGCCTGCATCCTTTATAAGAAGTGGAGAAATCTTGGAAAAGAGATTAAAAGTCTAGTTGTGTCGCATTGAAGCTTGACCTCTATGACTGTGAATCTACAATGACACCTCAGAACAAAGTGACTTTAAATAAATGCATTCTGCAAGACAATGTGATCTTCCTGTGATCCTACTGACAGCATGCAGGGGCTGAACTGTTGCTGGCATTAGATTACACATCCTCGGCTCACCTTTCGGGCTGCTGGACTTTCTATCAGTGTCATCACTGGAGTGTAACAAGGCTCTCTGCTCGCATGGGTGCTATGATCACACCTGCTCAGGCCTCATCATTGACGACTCCTACTTTAGATGTTATGTAGTGTTCGGGGCATATAAATGTGTCTAAACTGATTAATGCAGCATTGTAGGTACTAAAAAGATGGTGTCATAATGTGAGTCATTACCTCTGGGCTACATCATTTTAACTGTTGACTATGAAAGCTAACCCAAAGGTGGGTGTCACAACAGGAAGTTTTTACTTAAAACACATGAAGTTCAGGTGCAACTTAGTAAGGAACATTTAACTAAACTGAGATGAGATTTCTATGTATTTTGAAACTATATAGATTAAAAAAAAGTCCCATTAAATGAATATCTTCCATCCAATTCTGGATTTTAAAGATAAATACAGTTTTATATTTGAATCATTGTACTCCAGAGAAAGAGCAGCTACTATGACCTTCACAGCAATTATTAGTATAGTGAACAACATACATAGCTGCTCTCTGCTCATCTCCCATCTTTAAAATCTTTTAAACCACTAGGAGCCTAAATCGTAACTTGTCACTAAAAATAAACACCTTAAGATTGTAGTTGGCCTACAGGGGTTCCTTCCTCACTTCAGCCATCCTGTGCTGATGTTTTCAGCAGCGTCCTCACCACTAAAGACAATCCTCAGGGGGTGGGGATTCTTTCCCACTAACCTGACAGAGCCTTTATAGTCTGTCCTGTTTATATTCAGCCTGATGCCTGATGGAGACCATTGTGCCCTGAAGCTATGCAATGTCTTTCTCAGCTGGTGTTCATGAATTCACAGAGTTACAGACAGGCTACTGTTTAAATAAAAACTGGAGGGATGAGCAGGCATTCACTAAGAGACCTTTATAAGACTGTTTACATTACAAAAACCAATCCAGAGGTCTATTCAAGCTCAGTCACCCAAACGATCTCAGCCTATAATAGCTGACCTATATCTATGCAGTTAGCAGTTTATTGACATCTACACATTTCATCTCGTGTAAATAATTTTGGTTTTTGCATATGCAGAGAAAGTAGTTGAATGATATATGATCATTTCCCCCAATAATTTACTTACATTTTACGATGAACAGTGCTTGAGCAGAGTGAATGAATTTGCATGTGTGAAAAAAACCTGAAAGGGAAAAGATGTGCAGCAGATCAGTCTGTGCCAACACTTCAGAGTGAAAAAAAAAAAAACGTCAAAGGAGCCAAAACCACTAGAGTCTTTTATGTAATGTCATAAAGAGAGTTGTTTTGACAGCAGATACTAATATTTGTCACATAAACTGTATTTTGATGATTCACCTTTGGTCATTATGTGTCCTGAGAAAAGGCCAACATTTGTTCAAGTGAAAATGATAAATGGAAAGAGCTGAAACATCGACTCACTCTAATGCTAGCAGCCATACAACTACTTCGACTGCCTGCCAAGAATCAGCCACAGTATTTAAAATGACTGTGAAATAAACTCCATAAACTCTGGCAGGCAGCCATGTTTGTAGTTTATTTTCTACGCTATTCAGCCAACATGTAGGTCTTGGTTAGTCTCTAATCCTCACAAGGCATCAGTTTGACAAAACTCACAACGCTATATTTCCTAAATGCATGCTCTAAATGCATGCTCCCTCTATAACATGCAAACATTGTCTGTTTTCATGTTTTAAGACGTGCTTTTCAAATAGCATCACCTGATACTTTAAATTAGTTCTCTTCATCTCAGGTTGGGGCAGCCAGAGTTCAAAAGTCCACATCCATCACAGTACCTGGCTTCACTTTCCTGGACACAACCTCCGCTGGCTCCTCACCTTCGTCCTGCTCTTCATCCTGGTCTGTGAGATAGCAGAAGGCATTGTCTCTGACGGGTAGGTCAAACCCAAATACCCGAATTTTGCTTCTATAACTACATAAATAAACAGGACATCCTATGAATTCCCACATGTTTGCCAACCTACTTAGACTTTTGTGCTTGGTAAAAACAAATAAAAAAATCATTAAAAACTGAAAAAAATACATTCTTTAAAATAGAAAAATCACATTTGGGGGAGGGATGAATTAGGAAAGACCCACAAGGGCGACAGTGGCGTCGGGTGTAGGAGTTTGATTGATGGTTTCAGTGTCATTGTGTCCTTGGGCAAGATACTTCACCTGCATTGCCTGCTGATACTGCCAGCGTATGGCCGCCTCGCTTTTGTCAGTGAGCCCCAGGGCAGCTATGGCTACAATGTACAATGTAGCTTGCCACCATAAGTGTGTCAGCATGTGTGTAAATACGTGAATGACTGAATGTAGTGTAAAGTGCTTTGAAGTCTCCTCACTTAAAAAGGTGCTATATAAGCACAGGCCATTAATTCTTTGTTGAAATAGCTTGCAATATAAGCAGATTTTCCTATTAAAACTTTAGAAGTGTAATTTTGGGTCTGCTCTTGATTGGTGTAAAAATAAACACCATCTAAGATCAAAAACAGCCCTTTGGGCCTTTAGAAAAAAATTAAATATATATATATATTTTTTTTATGAGTCTGATCAAGGCTTTAAACCAGTGAAGCATGTCAAATCAATTACACCATGATACAGAAAATCGTCTACAGCTAGAGGAAATTTAAAAAAAGAACTAATGGCCCTTAAAGCAGACCACAACATGCTAAAATAAGAAACCAAAACCCCCGAAATGTAATCAGGAGCCAGCAGAAAGTGCATACATTTACAATTAGGAAGAGTTTGTACACGTTTGATCCTCATAGAAGATAAGCAAGGTGCAATTTTATGAAAAGGTACCATGTTGGTTTGTAGTTTTTTTTACCCACATGCAGAATCACACAGAGAAACAGTGAGTTTTATCATTTTATTTACAAAGCAACTAGAATCTGGAAGCAGAGAACTCAAGGAAGTCAGTTGAACTTTTTTGATTGGTCTGAAGGGAGAAAGCAGGCTGATAAGGAAGGAGTTGGTTGATGACAACTGATGACTGATGATTAATTTCCTAATTTGGGAGATGAAGGTGAGGTAGCATAGATCTGTAGGGGTTTGATTCAGCGGGCTATGCAGACTGTACCCCAGAGGTCCAGCAGAATGTCCATATAATAGTAGTCGTCTAGTCATCTTGATTGAGAAATGTTCTCAGGTGTGCATTAACACATATTGGCCTAGCCACCAGCAAAGATCCTCTCTGTAACAGGAAGCGTACTCACACAAGAAAAACAGCATAACCCCAGAGACCCTAACAAAAAGCCCACAAAGGCCAGACTAAAGATTACGAAAAAGGGGACCATGTCTAGAATAACATTCTTAGTTGATATTAATAAAACTAAATTAGTTGGAGGACAGTTTTGGCATTGAACAAATTGGTAATTTAGCATTAAACTGCATTCCAAGAAATTTGCTACCTATTAACCTTGCTCTGCTGCAAGCAGGACCAGATCAGCGGAACTTAACTAACCAGGATGACAAAGACTGGAAATATACCACTTAAGATTCAAGGTTCATTCATAAAAAACTCTAAAGTATTCTATGTCTGAAAGTCAGGAGAGGGGAAACCATCATCAGACTGATGTAAGAAACTGATAGACGAACACAAGATGTCATTGAAGCTGATTTTGCCAACCAGGGTAAACCAGTCCATTAGGAGGAAGGACAGCTCACCTTTTATTTTGACTAGAAAATTAGTTTTTATCTAACTATTGTTTTGTGGCTACAAATAGTATTTTTTTTCTATAATTAAAGTCAATTTTTTTTCAGAGATTAATAAGTAAAAAGACCATAGATTGATTTATAAACTAAACATTTAATGTTGTGTATTATTTTTTTTCCATATTGCTGAATGCCTATCATATGTTGGTATTTTTGGGTGATTTTATCCATTTTATTCAATTACTGTATCTCTGGATTTTTGATATTTCATAACAATCATTAATACAGCAACCTTAAATTTATGCCAGTCTTGCAGATTACATCATTTCCTGAAGAGAACTTTTTTTTTTCTTTTTTTTCCTACATTTTAAAAAGAAAAGCATCAGTGTCAGCTGCTGAAAAATGTAACAGGGCTTATTAAATTCACCTCAGTAGTTTGTCTGAGTTTTTGTCTGTGGAGGGGAAACTGATATTTTCTGCATTTTATTGTGTTCCTCTAATTTGGTTTTATCTTGGATTATTCTTGATTACTGCAAGGCAGTAGTTCCTCAGAGTGATTTTGTTATCTAATCAAACACTGTTATCCACCTGCGACGCAGGCTGAATTAAATTAACTGCAATTGGCACCTCCCTGACCACAGTTCATCATCTGCGCTTGTCCTTATGTCATTATCAGATTCGCTGAAGAGAGCTTGGTTGGGATTAGTCTCCATGTAAATGACATCAGGTTTAGTATATTTTGCAGAGCTGAAGAAGAATGAAAGGAAGATCTGTATAACAATCCAAAAAGCCTATTGGACCACGAGTTTATTACAAGACAGGAAGGAAGCTCCTGTATAGACTCTGCAGGTCTGTTTTGCAGTCCTACTGTTTGGAGGTTCCTAAAAACAACAGACTTTGTGCTTTATAACCTATAAAATGATGGACTGAGTGCTTATCATTGTCATAGATATGCGATATCACGTTGAATGAAAATAAATCCTGGAATATTGAGCTCAGTAAAAGATTATAAAAAAGCTCTGCTTTTACATTTTAGAAACACCTTGGTCTTAAAAAAAATGAAACACTAAAACCGCTAATGTTGCAGCCTAAAGACACAGTTAGATTTAAACATATTTAAATGACTGGAATTTGACTGTAAGACGCAAACATTTTTCAAGTATTTTAGCATTTTATTATATATCGTGTTACCTTAACACAACTCTTGTATGAAGAGCTCTACAATAATATTGTTTTATGTTTACAACTTAGTATTAATTGTATTGATTGCCTTTAATTTTGGGTTGCATTTATTCAGTATTTAGTAGAAATGCACCCATCTGATACTAGGATCAGATATTGACTTTGATGTTGACTAATTAGCTGGATGGGAAAGCAGAGAAATGGAGCTGAGCCCACATTCCTATCCAGCCATTTCTATCGTTGATATCATAAACAGCCGTACAGTTACATCTAATCATGTAATTGAGGAGAGCTCACATAGCAGCTAGCGATGATCTACCGTATCTCTGTGTTCATTTGTTTCCTTTTTTAACTTTACTCACCTGGAAAGGTTTAAGGTTAATTCATTCAGCAGTAGTATCGGATCGGTATCGGATATCGGTATTGGTATCAGATTGGATTGAAAAAAAATGAATGGGTGCATCTCTAGTATTTAGTTAAGAAACACTTAGTTTCATATTTCCTTGAGAAATAACTTTGATCTTAACTGCAATTAGGTAAAAATTGCAATGATAGACTAAAAATTGAATGCTTTATCTAAAACGTTTTGGTTTATCTTTTTATCCCTAGTTTAGAATTTTAGTTCAAAAACGAAGTGGAACAACATTTTATGTAGTTTCTATGGCTGAATGATATGGGAAAAGAAAAAAGAAGAAGGAAAAATATTTGCATGTCCAGACTTTATCCCTTGTTTCACCCAATCGTCTGTCCATCCACCCATCCATTCTTGAAAATGTAATCCATAAAATTTAAATTTACTTTTTTTCAGGTTATTTTTAAGTGAGTTATTTTTTTCTCAAAGTCAAATAGGCTGAATGCTTTGAATATTTGACTCTTAGAAAAGTATGAAATTTGACATTAACTCAAGACGACATTTCATTGGATGCAAAATTAGTTTTGATGAGGATGATTTGCACTTCTTTATTGAGTTTTCTGACACTGAGTCAGTCCTCCACCTGCTGCCTTTGCAGCTGGCACCATGTACCATGGGCTGAGTGGAGCTGAGCAATCAGGAGTGCTACTGTACCTAATAAAAACCAGTCAGTAGGCTGTAGTGAGTTCACTGTGTTCTGCTCAAGCCAAAATAACAGCAGAAGCTTCCATTTAAATTGTAGGATTAATAGTGAGATATTTTAGATTTATCCTTTTTAATTTAAAATTTGCTCTTTTAGACGCTGATCACATAAACCTCTCTGTTCTCTCTGGTTTCCCTGCTGTAGCATGCTGTTGGCTAATGCAGTGAGTCAGTGAGGTTTTGTGAGTTTTACACATCAGTGTTTTTTCGGAGAAAAGAGGATTGTAAACCATTGTTACTTAGTTGGTCAGGAGAGCTCTCCATCTGCTCATCTCCTCAGCTGGCTATTTAGGCTGACCTTACTGCTGCCCTGAAGAGGCACCTATGGTCATTACAGACTATATATATAAATGCTGTTGTTTGCTGTTTAATCATCATCTGCTGCCCCTTTAGAAATACACAACATTTCTGTTAACTTCTCTACTACCTGCCTGAACTATCATCTAACTTGTTTATTCTTCTGTTTGATTTGTTTTAGGTTCAGCCAATCGCCCCATCTTCACCTGTACATGCCTGCAGCCCTGGCCTTCATGGCCGGCATCACATCGATTGTCTACTATCACAACATTGAAACCTCCAACTTCCCCAAACTGCTGTTAGGTACAGTCTTCTTCAAACCCCGTCCCTGCATGAGTTTTTCCCCCTAAAGATAATCTGATATAGAAATGGAGCACTCTGTAGTTAAAGCTCAAAATCTTGTTGCATAAGAATACGGATTTAGTTTCATAAAAAAGATTAGTGCATATGAGGACAAATAACAAGCTGGTTCCCTTACACCCTGAGGAAAATGTATTCATATTAATGCCTAAATAACTAAAGGCTTGTCCTTTTTTACCCAACCCTCTTGATAACTTAATAATTCAACAAACTCTTTAAGTGACAAAATCAAGTTAAATGGTTTTTTGATGTTTTAAATTCACCTTTGCCAGGGACTAAATTGCCTCATTATTGCTCATGGCAATATGACATTGCCCATAAATCATGCACACAATCACAGATTATTATGCATCAAAGCACCACAAACAGACTGCACAATGATTTTATTTGAAAAGTGGCAGCAGTATTTATAAAGAGTCCAGGGGGAGTCTAAAGGAAAGATTAAAGAGTAGTAAAATCATCAGTCTTTCCATAGAAACCACCTAAAAGCTATTATTACCCATTAAATGACACATTTACTATAGGAAAAACCAAATTCTCTACTTAATTTCCCAACAATTAATACTATGTTTATCTTCTGAAGCAAAGTGGTCTGTTAAGGGATCCACAAAAACCTCAACAGCTGCCTGGTTTCTTGCTTTCTGTTTTAAAACATCCTCCAGATATTCATTAGTCTCTGCACTGTTTATGGCTCTGAGTGAGCTGATAAAATCAGTACTTTGCAGAAGGTTGTAAATAACCTCTAACTTCTTGGTATATTGTTTCAAAACTTTTTGAGCCATTTGTAAAGTGATCTCGATCAATAGTTTTCCAGACTTCTTGAAGGTCTAACTGAGGTTCTCTATTTTGAACTTTTCACTCAATGCCAGCTCAGCTTCCCACCAATAAAAGCATTTGGTGCAGCGTCTACATCAGAAAAGTAGACCTATGTAGGACAAAAGTATTATTCTTGCAAAAAAACGTGTCTGAAAGTCATGTTTAAGAAATGATACATCTTAGCAACACATCATGGACTATTTTATATTTGGCATTATTTGTATACACCACTAAAGAAATTTAACTAATGAGGTTGATGTGACCAAACTGCCTAAATATCTAATTTATGTTTTGTTTACCAGAAGAATAGATCAGCAGTGGTCATGAATTGGCTGGGGGGGAATGGTTAGCTAAGGTACTTCCTCTGGCCTAGTCACTACTAATTGGTCTTTACCAACTGTCCAACCCTCTTTTGGTTGCTCACCAAGCATTCTTTGATAAGCAGCAGGGTGAAGTAAAAAGGAAAAATATTCTCATTTCAAGTTTAAAGCAAACATAAAAGCAGATAAAACAAAAACATGCAAAAATCACACAGCTTCAGACTGAAATATTTTTCATAAAGTAACACGCTTTATGTCATCAGTATTACATGCTCAGCTGTTTTGTCTGAATGCTGCAGTATTTCTCATATTTTTTGCTAAAAATACTGAATATTTGATCCCAAAAATACTTCTGCAGGTTATTTTTCAATAAATCAATTCATCATTTGATAAATCAAAGACTGATTATACAAATGGTTACAAAAGAAACTTTTGAAGAGATTAAAGGTGAACGTCAAGCTCATGGAGCATTAGTATCAGATTGTTGTTTGAGCCAAAGTGGACTTAATGAGAGACGACAAAGGAGGAATTCAATTGTTAAAAATCAATAACTAAAAAGCCAGCTTTGAATCTGCCAAACTACATTTTGATAAGCCACAAAGCTTGTGTGAGAATGTCCTATAGAGAGATGAGACAAAAATCTAACTTTTTGCCAAGACACATCAGCTCTATGTTCACAGATTGGAAAATTAAGAATGTTGAGAAAAGAACAATGTCTCTACTGTAAAACATGGAGAAATCTCTGTTGCCCTGTTATGTTCTGGCACATCTGGCACAGGGTGTCTTGAATCTCTGCAGAGTACAATGAAATCTTAAGGCCATCAAGGGATTTTAGAGAGAAATTTACTGTCCATTGTCAGAAAGCTTGGTCTTCGTCATTGGTACTGCAACAGCATAATGACCAGTGGTGGTTGAAGTACTTAACAGTAGTACTTGAATGAAAGTATTGATACTCATAGTCAAATCTTGCCTATGACTTGGGGTGGGGGAACATGTCTCCTGCACTTTTTCAAACATTGTTTTCGGTCCCCTGCACGTATTACTGTTCAAAAACAATGTTATGCTTCAGTACACAGACCTTCGTCAAGCACATTGGCCATGCAGAAAACCGCAGGTCAAACTGAAGCTCGCTTCCCTGAGTTTAGAGCGCCCACAAGCTCCTGAATGGCGGACTGTCATTTCTTGTGTGATTGGCTGTCACCGCTGTCACTCCTGAGAAGCTCACTTTACAAACATCTGAAGAGCTCAGTGGCTCATCAGTTCTGTGACTGGACGGTCAAACAACCTGAAGTTAGTTATATTAAAAATACTTTTGTATCCCTCACTTCTGAAACCCAAATTTAATCAATGTAGTGGATTAGAATGAACAATATTAGACTGAAATATAGTGGAGTGAAAGTTATAAGTACCCCCATAAAAAAAAGGACTCAAGTAAAATAAAATAGTCAAAAAAAATGTACTTAAGTACACTAATCAATTCAGTTTCAGTTTATTTATATAGCGACGATTCACAGCACATGTCATCAATCAAGTAAATGTACTTTGCTACATTCCACCACTAATGACCCAAAACACACATCTGAAAGCAGCCAGGAATGGTTAAGAGGAAACCATTGGACTATTCTGAAATGTCCTTCTATGAGCCTTGACCTAAATCCTATTGAGCATCTTTGAAGGGGCTGAAACATGCTGTCTGGAAAAGGCATCTTTCAAACCTGAGACAACTGGAGACATTTGCTCATGAGGGGTGGGCCAAAACACCTGCTGAGAAACAGAAGTCTCACTGACAGTTAGAGGAATCGTTCGATTGCAGTGATTGACTGAAAATGTTGTGTAGCAAAATCTTTAGGGTAGCGTTGTTTTTGTCCAGCCCTGATATATATTGTTTTATTGTTCTCTTAAAACATAGTTGAAAGTAATGCCTTTACTTTCATTTGTTCATTTTCATACAATTTATTTTTCCATAATATATTTTTATCACTACTTTTGTCAGATTCAAGTTACCTCTGTGGGTTTTTCTTTCATCAAATGAGAGGTACCAACACTTTAGATTTAGGAAAAAGGGTTCTGAGACATACTTAATATCATAAGCGTTCGGATGGGATTTTAGCAAAGGATTTTTATCAAAAGCATAATGTGGAAAAAAAATGAATAGTTTTATTAACTATACATGTAAACAGATTTTTATGGGGCCCCCAGGAATTGGGGCCAGAGGCAACTGCCAAGTATTGCCTAATGGTAAATCTGCCTCTGTCTCTATCAGAACATATCTAAGGGAATTACAGTGCTGTGGGCAAATCACATTCCACCTTTTCCTGAAATAATTTCCTCATTTGCATATTTAATATCAATACTTTTTGTAATGAAAACACATTAATCTGCCTGCTAAAGATTTAGCTTATAGATTAATGAATCATCCCAGTCTAGCCCCCATCATTATCAGAACCACCTCCTGTAACAATTGCTCCGTTAAAGCTTCTCTTCTGTTGATGTGGCTCTTCTTTGGTTCTTACGCTCCATTTACTCTTCTGCATGCCACCTTTGATGTTTTACTTCCATCAAGTTACCAAGCCGCCTTTGCCTTTAGGTCTCCATATCACAGCCAGACAGATATTAATCTTGTAAATGGAGACTGAGGCGCAGACTGTCCAGCTGATAAAGTAATGCCATAGGAGTTCTTCATTACAAAACATGTAAACACTGTTTGTGAGTCTCCTGCTGAGTTGGATGCAGTCCTCTGATCTTTTTCCATGCTATCTACCAATGGACTATGCAAATTACTCTTCTTTTCTTGCTGTTTTCACTGTGACCCTCAGAGAGTAAAGAGCAAACCAGTTGGACTGACCATGGGTGATCTCTGACATTGAAAGTGGGGACTTTTTATTGCTTTCTTTTTGGCACTCTTTCTTAACAGCCATATTGAAGGATTGCTTGACTAATATGTTTCTTTTATCAGGTTTTTAAATCTGTGCGGCTCCTTTTGTCTCACTGAGGACCCTTTCTCTGCTTTTCTGATAAATTATTTCCTTGTAAATAGTACAGATAGACTCAAACTCATTTAGTTAAAAAAAAAGCTTTCTGTTGAAGATTTGAAAGCATCAACTGAGGGAGCTGGTCTTATGTCCAGAAGCAGCTTGTTCTCGAAGTTCACTGATCTCTTAATGTCGTCTGTGATTTAGGTCAGCTGTCCTGAGGGAATGCAATGGGCATTAGAGGTGCAACAAATATGCTGTCATAAGGCAAATAAGAAGCTTATAATATGATAAAAGAACTCAGATTGATCCTGACATAAATGGTCAGGTGCATCACAAGTTGTGAGCTGTTTCCTTTTTAAACAGAGCTTAACATCATGCTCAAAGCTTAGTTTATAACTTTATCCCTGACCCCTCTGCTGCATTGCTTTGTCTACATGATGCTGCCTGTTCTCCAATGAAGTCTGTAACCCAGAGGTTAACAGAGCTACCAGTGTTAATAAAAACAGCAATAAATACTTAAAATAAAAAATTTAATTAGTTCATATGGTAAAATATATCTAAAACATCTAAAATGTTTTATTATTTCAGTTTAAAAACATACAAAACAGGTGAAATTAAATCACACATACCTCAGGGCACCTCAGGGCCACCGTAGATAGCTCTCAATTTAAAATGCCACCCTCCAGTAAGGTTTCTTATCTTCTATGGTTGCTTGATGATTTGCTGTTTTTCTGATCTTTGTGACATTTTCACAGCCCTGCTGATCTACTGGGTGCTGGCTTTTATCATGAAGACCATCAAGTTTGCAAAATACACCGAGCACGGCATCAGCCCCAGGCAGCTTCGCTACTGCATCACTGGACTGCTGGTGCTGCTCTATGGACTTCTACTGGCTGTGGAGATCAACGTCATCATGGGCAGGGTGAGAGTTGGTGTGTGTTTGTGTCTTCTTTCTGGTAAAGAAAATGTTTGGTTTGTGATGCAGTGTGCAGTGACTTGGAATAATTAAAATGCAGGACTGCTGATGGAGATTATATTAAATAAAACTTGATACAAGTGGGAAATGTGACTGTGGTAAGAGTACACAGATATGTGTTGCTGCTCTGAAAATAGAGAATTTCTGGTTGGCGGCAAACATACAACAATAATGGCCCTCGCAGACTATATTTCTTTTAGGCTTAAGGTCAACATGCCCATAATGGTGATCCTAACATATGTATGGATGGATAAAGGATGGATAAGTTCCATCAGTCTGCAGCACCATCTGTTGTTGGCTGCTGTTCTTAATTTGGTAAGGTTTAGTCTGCCTTTGGCTTTATAATTCCCATGTGTGCTCATTACATTGCAGCAAGAGTAAGGCAAAGTCCAACTTTTAGAATTAACCATTTATTGGCTTTTCAATTGAAAATAAAAATCAGCACATATACAGCCTTACACATATTACACTTTTTTAAAGATGGTTTAGATCCTTCATTTTATTTCTGTTGCTTCACTTTTTTTATTATTACTTTTTATTTTATAATATGCCCTATTAAATATTTCAAACACACATAATAATTTTAAAGGCTTACATTAGCAAATATAGTATATATATATATATATATATATATATATATATATATATATATATGATGCCGATTTAGAGAGTGGGCCTTTGTGCTGGGTGCAAATCTTTCTGACATTCTGGTTTCAGCTCAGTGCCACATTTTGACTGATGGCTGATGGTGAGCCATTCTTTTTTAAATCTTGCTAGGAATTTGCATCTTTTTCATGGTTTCTGTTATTGATTTTTGTCAGATCTGATGGCCGATTCTGTATGGGTTCAAGTTTTGGGCTGCTTATTGCTCATGCATTCTGAATTACTTCAATCTTTGAATGCTTTCATCATTTTTTTCCTTTGTGACAATGTCTCATCAGGCTGCACAGATCATCACAAATTGCATCTTGACTGTTGGATGAAATCGCCCTTGGAGGATGTTTTTTTTTTTATTTCTTCTTATTCAGGCTCACACAGGTTTTATTAGGATGCTGCAGGACAGACTTATGGTTGTATTCACCTTCTCTCCAAACAGGCTTTTTCTGATGCTTAACAAATATCTAAAGGAGGGAGTTATGAAGACAGTTTTCCTCTACGTCCTTATACTTCCTGTAAAATCTATTTTTTTGTGTTGCTTTGTGTTGTTCTTTGCTGTATGAAAGCTGGAGACTTTTTGCTGATTTTATTTTCTTACAAATATAATATCCAAAACTTCTTTGTGTCAATGCATCCAAATGTTGAGCAATATTTATGCTGGATGCAGCAGGACTCTGTAGGAAATCCATCTATGTTACATGGTCAGCTTGAACCAGTCTAGAGTAGCACTGTCCTGAAGATCAATGAATAAGACTCTGTCGTTTTGCTATAATTAGAAATGGTTTTAAAGATATTATTAAATAAAAGAATAAAACTATTGTCTCTGAAAAAGAAGCTTCCCTGAGATAATAATAGCACCACGAACCCAGCAAAAACAAATCTATCTGTAGATTGGAAATTTACACATGAGAATTCGGCCTTTTAGGTTCTTGAAATAAAGCTAATAAAATAAAGTTAATTAAAAGTACAATATTTGCTCATCATTTCTGTTTTGGACAAAGATACTTCCTACATGTTATTTATGTGATATTTTAAGGAATCGTGTTTGGTTTATCATTTTAGTTGGATGTTTTTATCATTTATCTTTTTTTGTACTTTAAAATGTTTAAAATGATTTTGTCGTAGTTTTTATTTCTCCTACCTTTACTTCTCTTCTGTTTTGCCTCAGTTTGAGACATTTTCCACTCAGTTGTCACACACTGTAGCTTTGACAGCTCTTCAACTTGTAATCAATTAACATTTCTTTCCTTTTTTTTTTTTTTTTTTCACATTCAGTAGTGACAGTCCCCACCAAAAAACAATTATGCTTCTGGTCTCATTAGTGATTGTATGTGTGCTCTCTGTACTGCTGCTTTGCTTTTTGGTTTGCCTTTTGTTTTTCTCTATGGTTGGTTTCTACTCTTTAAGTTTCTGAACTTTGTATTTTCTAAAATAACACTGTTTAGTCACCTTAAGGCGTGCCTATCCCTGGAAAAAAAAGATATTCAATCAATTCATACAGTTTAATTGCCTGTCAGACCTTTGAAACTAAAATTCTTTCAAATGGTGTCCTAATTGAGTCTTTTGTCTGTATTTTATGGATTGCAGAAGTCATGCACTCATTTCAACATTAGTCATTTTGTGACATTTACAGCCACCTGCCTTACCTTTTCTGAGTATCACAATGAAAATGCCAGAACAATGTACATTTGTCTGCCATTTTCCTCTGGACACTTTAGAGTGTTTATCTGTGTTAACCCCAGCTGTGAGCACACAGCTGTTTGTGAGCGGAGCTCCCTGGGGTAAACCTCCATCGCGCTGTTCACTCAGCCTCGCAGAGCTCTATTTGTTATCTACTCTCTCATAAGGATTAAAGTGTTTTGGCCCTGATATGACCTGTGATTGTTACGTTGTTATCCAAATCAAATATCACTCAAATGATTCAATCACTGATTGATTTGTTGTTTTATTGCTCATGATTTTTATGCTTAAGGTTTTGAGTGCAGCCCTGAGTTATTTTAAAATAAAATTATTAATTGGGTAAATCTGACTTTATTTGTGTGGATGCAGGTTCATATAAATACTATATTATCTCATCCTTACACAGTCAGGGTGAGAGTCTTATTATGTTGAATCTATTAATTATTCCCCTCTGCATGCTTTCATTTCATTTAAAGGTCTCAGCTAAGTTAATATTAAGAGTCCAGCTCTTCCAAGTTGTCATGGGATTATAAGACAACTTGTTATTTAAATACAATGAAAGCAAATTATCTTCCAGCAGTAGTAATTAAGCCTTCCTTTTACACTGTATTTATTAAGGACTTATTTTATGTTTCAGCTCTCTAAAAAAAAGGGGCTGGAGGATTTTTTATCTACCTAATTTTTCTACAAGTATTTTTTTGTTCTTCCTTTGTTTCTATGTCTTCTGTCTGAATAGAGCAATAGTGGAACCTCTCTTTTCTCTTGCAGCGCTACATGTGTTTCGCCAATCCAAGAGAAGTGAAGCCCCCCGAAGACCTCCAGGACCTTGGGGTTCGTTTCTTGCAGCCCTTCGTCAACTTGCTGTCTAAAGCTACCTACTGGTGGATGAACACGTTCATCACCTCTGCCCACAAGCGGCCCATCGACCTGAAGGTCATTGGCAAACTCCCCATTGCTATGCGGGCACTCACCAACTACATAAAGCTCCGCCAGGAATTTGAAGAGCAGAAGGTGAGCGCTTGTTGTTGAGTTTTAAATGTATTTCTTTAGTTTAGCACATAAAGATGAAGATATGGTGTTACTATTATTGTTATACTGGCATTTGAACATTAGTCAAAGAGATAATTCATCTATTTGGTTTAGGTGTGTTAAATCAAAGCACATATGTAATATGCAGGGCGGCAGGACCCTGAAGTATTGAAATGCACACCTCTGATTAAGGTCAAAGGAGGAAATATAAGCTTAGAAAAACCTTGATTTTCTTTTTCGGATTTAAAGAAATAATTTTAATGTTAGTTAAAAGGAATTCACATTCCTTGAACCTTTGAGATGAAACAGTTTTGTATATCAAGACACAAAAAGTTTTTTTTTTTTTTTTTTTTTGCAAAATAACTCATCATTCCAATGGTTTTTTGTTAGATTTTCTCAACAAATTTAGTTTTTAACACCCCAGATGATTATGTTTAATGCAGTTTGTCTGTGGTGTGCATGAGGTGACTTCTGAACCTTGCAGTCCTACTCTATTCAGCCCTTCTCATATGAAAGCAGGTCGTGATTCAGCCCAGTCTGCTGTGGGATTATTAAACTTTATTTGGACATGCAGTAAGCTTTCCAACAGTGTAAACAGGAAAATGCAATCAGGCACGTCCTGTATCTGTGTTTCCACAATGTTTCTTTTCGTTGCCGTCTGTTTATCTTAGATTATATTTCAATTTCAAAAGCTGTAGCTACATGTTGGAAAGCACTTGTCTCTTGGCACCATTTGAGGTGTTACAGGAATTTATTATTATTATTGAATTTATGTTGTTATTTTCCATTTGGTTTTGGCAGTATTTTACTCCTCCATGTTGTTGGCATATACGTAAGATGATAAAAATTAAATAAGAAAGGAGTTAGGGAGGTCTGCTCTAGCTTAGAGTCACATTTTTAATAGTGGCTGATATTTTTTTATTTTATTTTTTGCAGCTAAAATTAAAAGAAATAATAAATAACCTGAGTAAGTTTAATTCATGGCTTTGCAGCTGCATTTAGTTTCCTTTTAAAGTTATTTTGATTTATGTAGATCTTTGCTGCTTTTCCTAAAAAACAAAAATTTAACAAAAAAGTACATTTCTATCTACTGAAATGTATTGGTAATGCTGACAGACACAATTACCAGACCAATATATTGTATGAAAGCATTATATAGTAAAAAAAGAACAAATTTGGTTGTAAATTTGAGCCGTTTCTTTCTCTCTGAAATAATTGATTTCACTTTCAGCCATTGCTGTTCTACATAGAACTCAATCTTCACAGGTTTTTAAAACCAGTACCAATACAGATTATTTTGATAACAGTCTAACCAAACCCTGTTCCTGAATTTTTGGGTCGATTCTAGAGGTTGATATTGCTTTTTCTTTATTTACATTATGAAAATGACACAATAATAATAAATGTCACATAAGTCTCAATCTAAACGAAAAAAATAATGGTATTAACTTGTCATATGCAAAACTTTAAGAGTGGATAGCAGATAGAGGGAGCAGCAGAGTGAGCCTTGTGTGATCTCAAAGCATGGCTTCTAAATACACTAATGAATTGGTGAATGCATGATCGTTTTGGTCGATACTAATTCAAGAAAATAAACTGTTATCTGGCTTAGGTACTGTATTAGCTCGCCGATATATCGGTCTATCGCTAGTCCTAGATTTTAATATTGCTTGCCTTATGCTTTTCTTCTTTTACTAATCTCTGGGGGTTCCCTGCATCTTTAGAGCGTGTATCACGGGTCAGACATAAAGGGCCTCCTCTACAGGGTCGTTGTTTTCCAGTGTTTGTAAGTTCATACGACAGTCGTCACTGCTGTGTGTGCGTCCGGTGTGACCGCTACTCCGTTTCCTTCCGGCAGGAGTGAGTGATGAGAGAAAGAGACTGAGAGATCCCAGTGGAGTGGCGGGGAAGGGCGGCGGCGGCAGTTTCAGTTAGAGGAGGTCTTAAGACGCTGGGTCATTCCCACTCATCTGTGAACGAGGTGACATCTCGACCCCTGAGGGGCTTGGAGCTGGGAAGCTAGTTTCCCTTAGAGAGTGGGAGAAGGGAACAGAACCCATCCTAGCTGTTTGAACCTGGGATAGAAGCACAAGATGTGTCTCTTTGTGCGTAGCTGTGATGCGCTCTGTGACATGTGTTACGTACGCAAACTGACTCTTTGTAGGAGATGAATGGAAAAATGGAGACCCAGGGTAGCAGTCACGTCTGTTCTCACAGATACGAGCATGACTCACTCATCTTAACACACACACACACACACTAGTACAAGTCAGAAGTTGGGTTTATGAAATGTTCAGTTTCAAATGATACATACAGGGTCAAATCTTTACATGTATCTGGATTACAAGAAAATACAAATTTTTTTTTTTGGTAATGATCAGAAAGCTTGGGGCTGATTTCTGGCTGAGCGTCCATTCAGGCATAAATTAAATTCTGCTTTTAAGTATTGCCCAAATATTTTCTAGGTGGCTGAGGTTGGTGAAATGCTATTAGCTTAATAGTGTCCTTCTTAATCCATTCCAAAGTTTTTTGTGTGGTTGGGGTTAATATGCTGTTGGAACAACAATAAATGCGTGCAACTTTTAACCATCTGGAAAAACTGTTTAGATGAAAGGAAATGTGTTAGAATGATTAGGAACGAGGAACTATTAAGAGTTGAGGCTAATATGAATAAAGACAGCTGAGATACCAGGGTCAGTGTCTACAGTGGAACTAGCCTAACCCTGACCAAGAATAAAGCTTCTTATTAAGGCTTGACTGAAATCTGCTATTGCCAACATGGATGATATCATCTTTAGACAATTCATAGTTGAATTTGTTACACTTACATGAATACTGCTTCGAGGTTCTGTGAGAGGTTTTCAGTTCGATGCATTTTTTTCCCAATGTTCCTGCACAGATATTAATGTTTATTTACTCACTCTTATATTTTTCTTATTTAATCATGCTTATATTCTCCTTTTTTTAATCTCATGGTTAACCAGCTATTTATCTTATACCATTTTCTTATACAATTTAATCAATAACCACAGTTTAGTTCTGATATTTGCCTTCTTCTTTAGCTGGAGAGTTTAACTTATAAAATTTCCTTTTTCATATTAATTAGTCTTGTGTGTACTTGTAATCATTTGCTGTGTCTACGTGTTGCATGTTTCTTTTGCAGTTATTTTCTATTTCATTAATTAGGACTTTATTGTCTTTGCTGAGAACCTACATCAACACACTGCATAAATAGATTAAAATGAAGCTGGACTGGCCAATAAGCCCTGACTTCAATCCTAAAAATAACTGTTAACTATCCTGAATTTTGGTTCCAGGGTCAAAAACAACCTGATCTAAATTAACTTAAAATAATTTAAAAGGATACAGAATCTTGATGGTGGCAACAGATGTGGTTTTGTTGCAACTTGCTAAAAGACTTTTTAGTGAAATGACAGTGAAGAAGTACATTGTTAAAACTTTCATGTATAATTTTGACCCCATGGATTTGAGAAAAAGCACAAGAAATGTAAACTATTGCACCAATATAGTGTTTTCAAAAATAATGATTCTGTTGTATTAACAACAAGCTTTAGAATAGTCCAAGCAAACTATTAAAGAAAAACTGATACAAAGTTTTGCAGAGATGAGTGTGAATGTCTGATCTGAGTTGTGTCTTGATTAAAATTTCTCAATAGTTTCATTTAGCATGCCAATACCTTTGATTTTAGATCATTTCAAGAATTTTGCGTGTTATTTCTCTTCTTTAGAAGCCTCAGGGTATTGCTCCCCAAGGTCCAAAGTGGATCTGGCTGGCTTTGAGGAAAGCCTTTGGCAGGCCTCTCATCCTCAGCATCACCTTCCGCTTCATGGCAGACCTGCTTGGCTTTGCCGGGCCGCTTTGTATCTCTGGCATCGTTCACCACATCAGCAAAGACAATCGTACCATCCAGCAACCGGTAAGGGTTCTACCAAATTATTATCAGGGACCAGAGCAACAGAACTGACAGAAATAAATAGAAACATTTTAAATAACTGATAAACAAAATAGATTTTACAGATTTGGTAAATTTTTAATCGCAAGAACACAAAAGGCTGAGACTTTCTGCAGCAGTCCCATTTTGGTGAGCCACCAAAGATGTCCTCTTTATTCCTCTATGTTCTGATGTGCACTAACGCAACCCCTTTCAAATATTTATGAGACTCATCGCTGCTGGAGCTCTAATAGCTTTTTAGATTCCTTGAGCTGCAGGCTAAGACATTTTTCTGGACCAAAGAAGCATTGCGTATGTGTCCAAAGAAAGCAGATGTGAGCTGCAATATAAAAATTCAATTATAGAACCATAAAAGAGCTCTTAACTCAATCAAAGTACTTTGTCAGTGTAGCACCTCAGTTTAGAAGAGGAGCTGAAAAGTAGATCTGCTGCAGATTATGAGAGTTTATCTCTTAGAAAAAAAGAAAATATGGGATATTGTTGACTTGTGGGATATGTTAACCAGTCATCAATAATAGAGTATTGAGAATTACCTCTACCTAAGGCAGGTTTGATTAAACATTAAGCGATATAGCCTGTCAATCTTCTTAATGAACTGTTTGCATTTGTGTGTAAAACTCATATAAGAAGCAATGTTGTTGAAACTGCCTTTGAGCTTGCAGATTCACTAACAATGAGGAATTCATCCATTTTATATCTCCCTCCTGTGATTCCAGACGAAGCTCCTCGGCATTTATTTCATTTCGTCCAAAGAATTCCTGGAGAATGCATACGTGTTGGCAGTGCTGCTCTTCATCGCCCTTCTCCTCCAGAGGACCTTCCTCCAGGTCTCCTACTATGTGGCCATTGAAACTGGAATCAACTTGCGGGGAGCCATACAGGTGAGATTTCTGGGAGATCAGCTGATCCTGAGCCCAAATTTTACCTTGATATACCTTCGAAATCTGAGGGTTTCTCAAACACTAAACACCCAAAATGAGCCACTAAGAGTTTTCATTCTCAGCCTTTCTCATTTAGAAAACATCCTCTAAGTCATTTAGTCGTATTATGATGTCCTTTGAAAATCATCACTAATAGTAACAGTTAAATTTTGAGTGTAATCTAGTTCATCTGGAAATGGGATTAAAAACTCGATATAATTTATTCTCCTTTGTATCTATCTTTTTCTTGATGCATCATGGCTCCTTGAATAACTTTGTATTGATTGTTAAAGTAAAATTTTTTTTATTTCTCTCTGGTTTTGGACATTCACACTGCTGGGTTTATGAAATATTCAAAATCCCACTTTAAAATAATGCTTTATTTTGGCTTTTAATGGGACTTTATGGAAGTCTTGTCACATCTTGGATAGTTGGTTGTTTGTAGTACTTTTACTTAACTTTATTGCGATACTTTGTTTTTATATTTTTATTTTATTTAGGCTGATCCTTTTATTGATTTATACTCTTTCCTGTTGTAGTTTATTGCTTTCTAAGGCTGTAAAACTGAAGTTTTTCACAATATCTGACAGGCTCCACAATAAGTTGCCTTTGTCACTGTTTCTGTGTGATATCTGACAGCGATTCACACCTGAGTTTGGTTTCATATGACCAGTTGACCTTCTTCCACATATTTCTGTGTTTGCAGCTTATGAAAAGCTATGAACTGGACCTCCTCTCTTTTAGAAATAGTTTTTTTCTTAAAAAAGAATTACAAAGCACAGAGTTCTGGAGGGAAGAACTGACCCCTGTCCTCTCAAAAAATTCCCCCACCTGTAGCCGGCCATGTCTTTGGTTTGCAGCTGTGATGTTTTTGATAATGAACCCTGCTTTAACCTTATTCTGTTCTCTAAAAAATGAACTCTCTTAGGCCTTCAAAGAGCAGCTGAATTTATTCTCAGATTAAACTGCCAATAGTTGGACTCTAGGTGACTTTTGAAGACAATTTCCTCACTGGGTTTCTTTAAAGCTTGAAGAGGCTGAATATAAATGCAATTTTCTTTCATCCTTCTGTTTTCCTTGCATCATCTTGCAGCTTTCTGCCGCTCTGTGTTACTCTGTTAAGATAAAAAAATCTAAGCTAAATTATTCATATTTTTTTAATTTAATATGATGTAAATTGTTAATTTAGGGGTTAGAAATACCTCAAGGAACCTGAAGTACGTTATTTGATGAAATTATCATTTGGGTTAACATGACATATCATTTTGTTAAACATCTTTATTTTTCTTCCAGACAAAAATCTACAATAAAATCATGCGCCTGTGCACGTCCAACATGTCCATGGGAGAGCTAACTGTCGCTCAGATCTGTAATCTGGTTGCCATAGATACCAACCAGCTCATGTGGTTCTTCTTCCTCCTTCCTAACCTATGGGCCATGCCAGTACAGGTAGGAAACATGGTTTCCTTTTGTGTGCGTGTTGTATGCATTTGCAGTGCATTTTCCTTTGGCTCTGTCCAGCACAGCAGCAGTAGGCAGCCTCTGTTATTAGCACAACATTTGTGGTTATATTGCTGTAAATATAGCTTGTGATTTTTTTGTGTGGCATTTTACATCATCTGTCCCTTTTGGTCTTTTCTAAGCTTTGCTATAACAGTACTATATTTTGCAAAGGATTCTGTTGTTACACCAAATGTTGTTATTGCAAGTTTTATCTATTTTCCAAATCTTCATGTGTCGATTTATTTGATCTTATAGGATTCACTTAGCAAGTCTTTTAATAACGAGGTAGAAGAAGCATTGTATGCTTAGAGGTGTGAGGATGAGAAAACTAAACCTGATTGTTGAGTCCTATGGTCGCAGCTGGAGTTATACTAATTTACCTCATCTGTGTGCGGTCCATTAGAAAGCTTTTACTTCCTCTTTGAAAGGTTTTTCACTGTAAGGGTTGTGAGATTAATGATTGCCTTAATTAGTTATTATCTATATTTCTCTCATAGGTGTAGAAAAAAAAATTGTGTTGTAAATACCTGCTGAGTCTTTTCCTTCCCACATCAAATGAAAATGTTTTATTACATACAATTATTGCACATTAGTATATCTGCTAATATTCTAACGCCTGACAAGTGTTCATGGTGTTTAATATATGAATCCATTAGTTTTTAATATTTCATTTTTATGGAAGCTGATTTTGTCTTACAAGCATTATTTGTTAAACTTTATGCTGTTTATTAATGTACTATGGTTAAAAAAATAAATTATTCTTGTAAAATTATGCTTTCAGTAAATTCAGATAGTTACAGAAAAGCTTTTTTATTTTTATTTGATTTGGTGAAGCATATTATTTAGAGTAATTCCACACAATCTGATATTTTCAAGCCTTTTTTCTGTCAGTGATGAGTTTCTTTCTCCTCACTAGTCAGATCAAATATGCTAAACTTATAACATGTTTTTTCTTCAATTGCTACAACCCTTAGCAAATATCCTGGAATCCCAACTTTTGGAAGATGTTCTTTACTAAAGCAGAAAAAAAAATATTCACATACAGGATACAAAACCAGGGTAATTCTAAGCAGCAACAAACACTAAAATAAATCAAGAAGAACCATCGTGGTGGTCAGTAACAATCACTTTCAGTAACAGTCACTTTTTGGCTCAAGAGGAGGGAAAAAATATGGAATCACTCAATCAAATGTGAAATCATTAAAAAAACAAACAAGTGAAAGAAGACTTTGTCACAGCACTTGTACTTAGAACCGCTTCTGGCTTTTATAACAGTAAATCATGGACTCAATGAGTGGCAGACTGATGTTTTGATCAATCTTGCTCTAACTTTCACTAGTCGCCTTTTTCAGATCAGCTTAGGAGGATTGAACCTTGTCACGGACCATTTTCTTTAAATTCCACCACAGATTTTCAATTAAATTGGGTTCTGGACCATTTGCAGGCCATGACATTTACCTTACAGAATGTGTCATTCTTCGAGGAAGGTTTTTACGGTATGGCAAGATATGCTACCATGATGAAAAAATATTTCATCACCCCCAAACATCCTTTCGGTTGATGGGATAGGAAATGTGTCAAAAAACGTTCATGTAAACTCAGGCATTTATTAAAGATGTAATGAAATCCATCTCCCCAGTTCCTTTCTCTGACATGCAGCCCCATATCATCAATGAATGTGGAAATTAGTCTGTTTTCTTCAGGCAGTCTTATCTATCTCATTGGAACTGCATCAATTGCTTTTCCTTACCCGACAGTAAAGTTATTTTCCTTCTGTGTAGGTGTTACTGATGGCTTACATTTAGAGTAAGTCCTATTTCCTTTAGGTGTTTTCTAACAGTTTCGGCATAAACTTTGTTTCCAGTTTCTTACCATTCGTTCCTCATTTTTGTTGTGGATTTTCTGTTTTCAAGACAAAGCTTTAAGTGTTTTGATGTCTTCCTTAATTTACCAATATCTCTGTCTTTATTAACCTCCCATTTTGTTTGTTCTTGGATGAAATAGTTTGGACACAGCAAACGGTTAACAACCAACAACTTTTGCAACATTATGTTATGATTTACCTTCTTTGAGAAATGTGATAATCCTCTCTTTTGTTCAATTGCCATCCCTTGTGTTAATGCCATGATTCATGTCAGTCTTCGTGTTGCAAATGCTCTCCAAGCCGTAATCACACTTTTCTAACTGCAGACTAATGAGCAGGCCTAATATGATGAAGGTGCTAGTTTTTGGAATGGAAATTTGATTAATGATTTCATACTGTTTTTCCATATGATTACGTGATTCCATATTTTTCCCCAAAGCTTGATCAAAAAAAAAGAAAAAAAGACTTTCACTGATAACCACAATATCTTGTTTTCTTTTAGTGTTTCTTAAAGCCACGACTCTGAATAAACATCCTCCCAGACTGCTAGATCTATAATTTTTTGTCAGGGGAAATACAATATTATAGGTTGAGAATATTACATCAGACCAGTGAAAGATATTTCTTGATAAAGAAACGTAATCATAATGAAAAGTTTTGTTTAAAACACATTCAAAGGTTATTTTTAAAAAGTACTTTCATACAGCAGAGAGATAGATAGACATGGACCTTTAACTTATAAAGATTATATTATTCTGAAGGGATGTTTAGTTCAAAGTTTTTTCGGTCATTTAGGATTATTTAGGAAAAGTAATTTAAGGATTACGAGAAATGAACTTAAAATATGCATGCAGCCATGAAAATGATTAGAACATCAGAATTCATTGATGTGGTTTTGTGACCAATTGTTTTGGCAATGTAATTTAATACAATACTTCTCAGTAATACATAGTTTGTTCCACTATGTTTATTCACCAATGATATTCAAATATCTCAATATCTGTTAAACAAATAACTCCACATCTCATAAATATAGATCTGACTTACTATTATTTAGAAATAGACAATGCATAAGCAAAATCATGTTTTAGGCCAATATTAGAGTTTTTTCTTTTTATATGGGTATCAGCTGAGACATGCATTCATTGGCCGATTCATTGGTGCATTCAGCAGCCATGCCTTAAGATCACATAAAGGACATGCATTGCTCCTTGTTCTGTTGGCTCCCCTTTGTTAATTTTTGTGTAGTTTGTTATTAAATGTTTTTTATTTAACATTTTCTATAACTGAGTAATTATTATCATGTAAAGATGGAGAAAAAGCAGTATAAGGTCTAACACTCATCCCAAAAAATTGGCACCAACTATCAAGGATTGATCAGGCTGATGTGAATATAATCGGGATCTATACCAGCCCTAAAAAACCCCCCCCAAAAATAGGTCAATCTTTTCTACTGTTGCATTAGTATTCAGATAGTGTCCAAATTCAGAATCTAAACAAAAAATTTCAGGAAAATGCAGGATGCATCTTTCCTTACAGAGTAGGGCTGAAACATTTGATCTGATTAATCGTGATTAATCCAGGATTAAAATAATTTTTAACAAATGTATTAATTTATTTAACAGTAACTGGAGTATAGAGACTCTAAAACATTCCTTTGGCTGACAGAGCAATCCAAAAAGAACGAATAATTAAACCGAAATTGTAAAAAAAAAAACTAAAAAAAACCCAATAATAATTGGTTTTAACATTGATAACCCCCCTCAAAATAATAGACAGATTAATCGATTAGCAAAAAAATTGTTAGTTGCAGCCCTGAATAGGAGCTTCTATCTGCTGGCCTTCGCATGCTTCTCTGACATAGAGGTTAGCTCTGTAGAGAGAGCTGCTGTAATGTTTCTAATATGTTCCTAATATACTTTACACATTGTTTCAAAATGAGACATTGATGGTTTAATAAAACTGCAATTTATTATTCTCAAAGGGAAACTAAGTGTGATTGTATAGGGATTCCTTCAATGAGTTGTTGCAGATGGTGATGCCTATAGGCTGGATGGATCTCCCTATGCAGCCTGTTTAACAGTGAACCTGGAAAAATCAGCCAAACAGCCAGACAGACAGGTAGAAAAAATTAAAAGACATTATATATAAAATATATAAATATTTTAAAGTAAAATGTTAATTGGTTCATGAAAGTTTAGTTGAATTTCTTTAAAGTTTAATTCTAAGTTAGAGTTTAGTCAGAGTTTAACATTTAAAACTTCTTTAAAATATTAAGGGTTTTTCACTGCTCTTGTTAAAAAGAACAAGTATACTGAACACTCATTTACAAACAATTAATTTTCATCATCTATCAAGCCATACTTTAAATGGTACAGCAACAGTAATAAACAGCTTTTCAAAGACATCTTTTCTGAGCAAAAACATTTCTAATGTCTCTTCATCACCACCATTTGGGTTTTGATCTCAAAAATCCCCTTTTAAAAATGATGATTCAAAGTCCTTTTATTATTTGTTTTGAGTTGTTATTATTTATAACCAAAAATAACTTTGCTAGAACATATTTATTTTCCAAATCAAAAGAATTCAAGACAACATAGTATGTTCAAAGGCAAAAAAATAATAATCTTTATTATTTTTGTTAGCAAATATGCAGAAGATTATTAGGCCCATGGATGTTTGGCATTGATGCTGCTGCTTTGTTTCTGCATGAAGTTGTTTAAAAACCACAGCCAGCCATGAAACTACATTTAAAATTTCTCTGTTGAGAAAATCTGCTGGAAACAACAATTTTCACCAAACAGCAGCTAAGCTGGCATTAAGTGTAATTAGAAAGAACTCAGCAAATGAAAGAACACATGAATCAACCAGCACTTCAAGAAACATCTGCGTCACATCTGTCAAAGGCACTTAGCCTGAGAGTATTGAATATGTTACAGCAACATAAGTGTTTATCCTCTGTGTTCCCCTGTCTGCTCAAACTTTAAATGAATCCAAATTGAACTTTTCTAACTTCTGCTGGGAAGACAGTTGAATTTAATCAGAGATCTTTGATGAGTTAGGAATTTACTCCCACTTTTCATCACAGCCAACTTGAAGTGCAAAAGCATTATGGTTGGTATCCCATCATCCTTGGCGTTGTTAAAATTGAACTACAGAATTGCTGCCCCATGAAATGGCCACTCAGGAAACCTATTAAAGGCCAAATGGTCCAAATCTTAGTGAAGGGGATAAGTTTTTAATCTGTTGTTGCTTCAAGTCAAAACTTGTTTCAGAGTTTTAATAAAGTCACCATTGGTGACTATCTTTTGCACAGGTTGCACAGGTTGACGTCATCCAATATCAATGTGTGCATTTCCCATAAGTTTAGCTATGTCTCCAAAAGCATGGATAACATTAAAGGAGATAGAAAGTATATCTATGAGAGTTCAACAAAGCTGTAGAAAACTCATCAGCTGGACAAGTATGTGCTCCTTTCAACAAGAAGCCACAGTATGAGAAGTGTAGGAGTCAAACAAGATGGCTCCTAGCAGTTCTGGGTCAAGAATCTATCTGACTAAACAATCAGAAGTATACGTAATGATGGTGTCCTCAAAGCCTGACCTCTGCTGGGCCCTGAGCTCACTGCTTGTCTGCTTGAAGCCTGACTATCAGTTTATTTGAAATACTTTGATCTAAAGCCCGTCTCTATGGGTTATACTGTATAGCCTATACAAAACATGTTTATTACCAGTCTATTACATTTCTTGATAATGAAATTATTATCATTACATGACAATAAAATTTCACCTGCTACGTTTTGCCTATTTTAGTCACCTCTCAGAATAAACTGTTTTAGAGCTCTGTCACTTTTATGCATATAAGCTGTAGCTGACTAAACGCCCTGACTTAATGTCTACACTCTCACTTTATACACATAAGAATGGCTGCAAACAGATGCACAACCATACAATTAAATCCCTGAGTCAGACCCAGTAGAAGAGGTGGAGCCTCCTGCACAAACAGCAAGGATGCAGCAATGTAGTGTATTATTGGCATTATATTGGGCCAAATGATAAATGATGTTCTTGCCAAACAGAAATACAAGACAATCAAGACAAACCATTGTGTACTTATATCTCTGTCATCTGCAGTATGCAGTAGGAAAAAAGATTCCTTTCAGTCAAAAAGCACAGAAGAACAATCTGTAAAGATGACCCCAAAAAAGAAAAAAAGCTGAAAGCTTATATGCCCAACTCTAAATTTACAGGTTTTAACTAATTACCTTTAATAAAGAAAATACATTGGAATTTTTCTAGAAGTAGTAGGGACACATATGGAAGTAAAAAGAAGCATGCAATAAGTGAGTTTAGGACATAATATCAGTGAGATAAAGTGAAGTAAATAAAACAGAAGTTTTTCATGATGGAAGGTCAAAATCTATTTGAGGATGGAGGGTTGTATTCATGAGTGGAAGCAGAACCCACTGGTACTTCTGCTACATGACACCAACCAGAATCATGTGGCAAGATTATGCAGGAGGATGAATTAGCTGATACCAATCACTGATCCCCTTGCTTGCGTAACTATTTGAATCCCCAGATCTGTTGGGATATTATGTGTCGGTATATCTGATGCCTGCAGGTCTCATCTAAGCCATCTCTAGCTCAGCAACTTGTCCAGTTCAGCCAGCATTTTTAAAAAGTGGCTTCATATTTTCAGGCATGCTTTTCAGACATCTGTAAACCAGAGTACACAACATTTTTCTTGTCTTTGGTTAGCTTTCAGTAAAATTATGTTTTGCATTGATCAGTTTGTCATTCCTTTGAGCAGTGTGCATTATAAGAAGCTCAGATAAAATGTTTGACATTCAGGTTTGACAGTAAATTTCTGACAATATCTTTCCAAATAGACCATGACCGTTAACCCAAACCAACAAGGACCTTATTTGAAATCCATCATTTCTAATATCATAAGATTCTCATTGATTTCTTTCCTTGCTATGAAAAGCTTTGATATTTGCAGTAAGGATGAAGAGTACACAACATCCTCACGTTTTTGACCTAAACTGAAATGCAAGGACCGTCGTCTCACATCCCCTTCCGCTCCCTTCCTGGAGCATTTTAGCAATGGAGACATTTGTCTTGATATTTGCCAAGATCAATATCTGTGTTGCTGAGGGGAAAATATTATAAATTGAATAAAAGGGTAGGATTTGGAAAAATGACTCTTGAAGATGGAACTTCCTGCTAATTAGATTGCAAACTACGGTAAACAAAATAAAATGCTGTCTTGTCTACTGTATGATTTCAATTTTTCTTATATTTAAACATAACAAAAGTACGATAGATAAGAAAATTTGTCTGTTTGTATTGGATCTGCCTTTACATGTACATGGGTCTAAAATAGGAACAATGTAAGGCCCACTACCTCAATTGTCAAGAGGTTTAGATTTAGATTTGTTCCCCTTAAAATAATCTTAAAAATCTCTAGGGAGAGCTCCTTGCTTTTATCTTGCTCATTGGGGACCCTGGTAGCATGAAGCTCTCTGGTCTGAAAGCATTCTTGCCTTTTGAAAAGCTGCTCTCGGTCCTGAGTGTGCTGTGTAGTGTGAACCTTTTTAAATCAGGTTTCTATAATGTGAGAAGCTGACAGACAGTGAGTGGGGGTTGGTGGTCGACATGACTGTCTCAGCCGAGACGAAAAGAATATCAGCTACCTTGACCCTAGTAGTACGCATTATGTTGTCAGCGATGACAGGAGGGGGTGAGGCATCGCATTTATCTCCATCTGGTTTTATTTCCTTTTTCTGAAGTCAAAATGCAATAAAAATAGACTTAGACAACTTTTATTGTCATGGTCACAAAATGAAATTTTGTTTTCTACAGCTTTCAGACAATAAATGAGCAGCAGCTTAGCAATGAAAATAGTTTGATTAGTCTGTGATTATTGTAATTAGAGTCATGCCTCCCTTTGCATGTTTGTTCCAATGTAAAAAGCTATGCTAATTTAATGTTGCTTCCTGGGATCCGTTAAGTGGTTGCAGCTCTTTTCAATACATGCAGACATGAATTAAAGAGCACGTTCAATCAGATTGTACAGAACAGGATATAATAAACACTATCTGCTGTTTATTACTGATGTTAACATTTATTAAATCTTTGCTCCAGTGGAAAAAATAAATAAACAATTGATTTCAGAAGATAAAGGATGATTGAAGTTGAGGGTAAAATGGAATCTATCCTTCATTGCTGTAGAGGAATTTAAATCCTTTCTTCTTTCCTCATTATGTCCGTGACCCAAATCCTGCCAAGCTTTAATTGTAATAATAATAATAATGAATTTTATTTATAACGCACTTTACATTTGACATCAAATCTCAAAGTGCTACAAAGTGCTACATTTAAAAAACAGAAAATTAAAACAAGTTTAAAAGACCATAACATTAAAAACAGTGTAAAAAGACAATCATTAAAATCAATACATTAAAAGGCATACGTAGCCTATTAAAAAAAATTAAAATCAACAATTGTAGGTATTTCTAAAAAGGAAAGTTTTCAATCCTTTCTTAAAACAATCCACCGTCTGTGGGGCCCTAAGGTAGTCTGGGAGGGCATTCCACAGACGGGGAGCTGCGGCTTCGAAGGCCCTGTCGCCCATAGTTTTAGGCCGTGTCCTAGGTGGGGCCAGACGGTGCTGTTGGCCTGACCGGGTCAACAGCACCGTCTGACTGATGGGCTCACATATTTATTAGCACATATCTGTACCTACCATTTTAAAATGGTAGGTACAGATGAGTCTATCCAATCTCTGAAAAGCACCAGGTCCTGTGTGCAAAATAAGCCTCTAGTGGTGCCGGAACTCAGTGAGAATTTATATTTGACATCTCTGTCATTATTGGTGTTCTGTTCCCCTGGCATTGAGGAAACGAGCACCTCAATCATTTTATCATAATAGCCACAGATGATAACTGGTTAAAGGTATTGTGATTTTTTTTTAAAAGACCGCCTTTTCACTTAAAAAAAAAAATGCACATGTACAACCCTGTACCTGCTACCAAGAGGGATTGCTGCACGCTCTGTTTAAAGTTGCTTTTCTCATAGCTCATACAAGCTTGCTGTGTCCAAACGTCTGCCCTAAACCCCCCTAACCCCTAAACCCCTCAATCACTATATAGAGGGATTTGGACTCTAGTGGACTCTATAGCAAACTCAGTTAACTGACTGTTCAGACAGATGATCACTACTTTGGCTCCCTTGTTGGTCACGTAACTTCTCCTCCACCGCGCGGCACCGGCGCCATCTTTGTTATTAGTCGACGCTGTCTGGTAGCGACAACCTATGGTGACAGCGGGCTGCTGTGACAGCAAATCCCATGATGCTTTGCAAGGAGAGCTCTCCACGTAAAGTATTCCGGGATATATCTGCCTCTTCTAAGGCATTTCTTTACTTCTCATACACTTTGTAGACACCTGTTCTTTTACGACTCTCTGAAAATTTTCAAAGAACCGCAGTGAGAAAGGTGAGCTTCAATGACTGTCTGAAACCATAGCACACCGTAGTCACCACAGATATAGCTACACTTGAAAGTAAGCATGCGCAGAAAAACAGAGCTACCTGGGGACGAGCACATAGGATGACCTTAAACAGAACCAGAATGATTGACAATTAGGAGGATCACCTATTTTGATGATCCATCCAGAAAAATCCTCCACTATATCGTTAATTTGACAAGTAGCATCTGGCCACCTTTTAAAAATCCAGTTCATTTCATAAATAATGGCAGTACAAAATATAGTGTGTTTTTTTTTTCATTTCAAATCATTTTACCGCCACTGGCAGACTAGCTCATTTGATATTTCCCCGGGCTGTTTTTCTGTCCTATTTTTAAAGCCTGAGCAGCATTGTATTACCTGTACAATGCTGCATTTGTTATGTGGTAGGTTCCAAACATCTATAGGCACTGTGCATTAATATGGTTGCTATAGGGCATTGACAAAGAAACTTCACTGAAAAAGTATGCTTCCTTCTCCTTCCTATTAATATTTTATATGTGTGTGTGTTTACCTGTCAGATAATCCTGGGGGTGATCCTTCTCTACTACCTCTTGGGAATCAGTGCCTTGATCGGAGCCACCGTCATCGCAGTATTAGCTCCTGTTCAATACTTTGTGGCCACAAAGCTGTCACAAACACAAAAGAATACCCTGGTGAGTAATTTTGTTGGGAGTGCTATCTCCTGCTGTGCTTTGTTTTGGTCTATACAACAGCCAGAAATGACCTATTCTTCCCTCTAGATTGGTGTGTTTTCAATTTTACTAATAAATGTATTTTCACCTCTTGTTGTGCTTTTTAGTTTTCCTCCCTTTGGGTTATTGGTGGTGTTAGATTGTTTTATTTTAGCATTCAAAAACATTTGGAGTTGACTGAAATATTTTATTTTAAACTTTAAAAAAGCATTAAATATAAAGAAAAAATAGTTTCACACAGGAAAATATGTTACTTGATGTCAGGATTTTGATTTGATTGATTAGGTCAAAGAAATTTTACCTTTAAGAAAATTGTAAAGACAATCTTCAAAGGAATATAAAAAATAGACACCAGATAGGGTGATAATTGCTCAGCTTTTTAGGGAAAATCTTCTGCATTCGCAGACATTTTTAAACAAATATAATCATATCTGACTTACAAAAAAAAATAAAAAATATTTGCAGCTAAAGCCAGGTGTTTGCATAAACTGACATTAAAAGACATATTAATGAGTGGTTCTCATTTAGCAGCATTAAATGAGACCAAATGTTTGTTTTACGATTGGCAAAATTATTCTTAATTGATGAGCCGAAAAATATAAATATAACCCATGTTTACAAGTAGCTGTAAACATGGTTTATCTATGTGGAAAACCCAGTTGGTTCCAAGCTTTAACTACCTGCCTGATGTCCTCAGATGCTGCCATCTATTTGGTGAAGTGCACTCAACCGTCTTTCAGACAAACTGCCCCCATTGTTTAGCACAGCCACCCTGTACATCACAGCTGGGATGCTGTTTTCAGGCTTGCCAGCATCCCTCTTTTTCCTACAAAAGAAAAGGAAAAAAAAGGGTCAGTAATCCATTTTAGTTTCATTGGATCACTGGACATCTATTATGTTGAAAATGACGGTGTTTGTCCAAGAGTACACTTTGAAACCGTAATCTGGGTTTGTTCTCTTACTTCTGGAGTAATGGCTTCGTTCTTTCAGCCAATGATTGTTGAGACCTTTTTTCACTTCCTTACTCTCTTCATGACTGGACATATCCAAGTTATTACATTAGCTTATATTGGATTTAATATTTTAAGAATGAATATAGCCCCTTCAGCCTTCATAAAAAAGTTTCACTCAAGGATAAACTGGACTTTTGAAGGTCAGCGGTTCTTTTGCTAATATCTTGGCTGGTTGCTTTTGATTTTTTGCACTGAAGGAATCAATAAGTTTAAGGTGTTGCTTATAAAAGACATCTGCATGTGCATCTCCATCAGAGGTTATAGAGCCTGAAGATCATCGTCTGGGGTTTTTGAAATTATTTTAAAGGAATAGCAATCTTAATGTTTATAAACATCTGACATTTTAAAGTGAATAAGAAAAATTTTAAAACTTACATCACAGCTTTGATTATTAAAAATCAGAAATACATTTGGCATCAAGCCATTTTCCGTGCAAAAATGAAGTTTAGTTGTAGGTTTACAAAACAAAGAAAAGTTGTACCGTACATAAAAAAATCAATCTTACTTCAATTATTCCCACTGTTTGAGTTCCCCTGTTGTTGCTCTTACCCTCATCAGGGCTGTGTATCCTTGACGCATCACTTAATTTCAACTTCCCACTTTCAGGAATACTCCAGCGAGCGCCTGAAAAAGACAAATGAGCTGTTGCGTGGCATCAAGCTGCTGAAGCTGTACGCCTGGGAGCACATCTTCCGAGACAGCGTGGAGGAGACGAGGGGCAAGGAGCTCAACAGCCTTCAGGCCTTCGCCCTGTACACATCAATATCCAGTACGATTTCAGAAACCATTACTGTTTTTAAAACAAAATGTGCAGATTCAAATCAATCATATCTGAACAATTGCAAAAAACTTAGACTCTTTTTTTTTATTTGTACATTATTTAATTTCCCATTCATCAGTTACATAAAATAAGAACTGCTCTTAATTGGTTATTAATTTCCCCTTCTTTTGTTTGACCATCTTTATGGACTATCATATTTTAAACAACAGCAGCAGCAGTCTGCTTGGCTCCGGTTCAGTTATAGACTATTTTCTTAATCTACAATCAATTACTGCAAAGGAAGAGCACTCAAAATCATGCTGGGATAATTAGTTAACATAGAAAAAATATAAAAATTGGATAACAATCCCTGAAACTAACTCTTGTCATTTTTAAAGAAAAATATGTCAGGTTCCCAGAAATGAACTCTCTTCGTTTTGTAAAAATTATGTCTCCAGGGATACAGAAAATCAATGAATACAACATTAATTTGAAACTATGATTATAATTAAAAAGTAAAATCTTAAAAACTATAAACCATTTATCTACATATTTGATAGTGTTTCTAACCATTGCATTTCTATTTGTCTGTTTTGTATGAGTTAGATTAAATCTACAGGATCTTTTCTGCCTTATATTGTGTGTTTTACTTGTTAATCCTGAAAGTCTTCACATCCTAACCCCTTTCTTCCTGCTTGCAGTTTTCATGAATGCTGCTATCCCAATTGCAGCTGTGCTGACGGTGAGTTTTGCTGCATCTGACAACAACTTAGCATAGTGGTGTACTTAGTCAGGACTTAACTGTTGAGGGTTTGCCTTGTAGTGAAGTAAGAACAGCTTCTGAATGTTAGAAAGCATTTCACAACCTGACAGCCTCGTACTAAATCCTTCCTGTTTTAATAGAAGTCCTTCAAGGCTCGAGAAAATCAGAAAAGGCATAGAAACGCATGTGGGGAGGGTGACTCTGAGGGACAAACAATCCATCTCTGATTCGATCCACTTTTAATAGATGACACCTATCTGTTTGCCTCTAAGAGTTTTTGCCTTGAACTGGTCTCACCTGACTGTCAGTTTCAGAGATGTAAGCTTATTTATTTGCAGACTAACCTTTGACATTTTATCCATACTGTGGTTCTGCAGACATTTGTTGTTCACGTCCACATTTCTGAAGATGCAGACCTGTCCCCAGCTGTGGCCTTCGCCTCGCTGTCTCTCTTCCACATCCTGGTCACCCCTCTGTTCCTCCTGTCCAGTGTGGTGCGCTCCACCGTCAAGGCCCTCATGAGGTGAGAGACGGCGAAAAGGTTCAGCTTGTTTATACTTGTGGTTTAAGCATTTATCAGTAATAAATGTCTGGGGACAGAATCGCTGAAGGGGCAGTTAAACTGCAAACCACCTGAGAATGAGCAGAGGACAGGAAAGCAGCCTGATTAGATGAAGCACTTGACCTTTTTCCTGCAGCAGATGGAGCAGCCTCGTTATTGAATCGTGTAACTAACACCATTGCTTCTCCCCTGTTTTGTTTCTATGACCCTAAGATTTTTTTTGTTTCATTTTACTCAAGAGCTTTTCAATTACTTTGACAGGAATAGGATCATTTTTGATCAGGCTGCAGATGTTTCTCCATCCAACGACCGTTCCATAATCTTGTCATCCCTTTGACCGCTCATAGGGCCTTGCTTATTACAGTGAGCTGTAGGCAGGTCTTTGTCTTTAGGAAACGGATATTAAACCCATCTGTAAGCCAACATGGTTATATTGTCAAAGAGAAAAGGTTTAAAAGATGTTTTTATCCTGTGGACTGCTTTGTATTCATATCCCTTCATCAGTTCCAATACTATAAACCATAATTTATCTTATTTTCTAAAGGCTTACGCAAACTATTGCTTAACAGTGAAGTAGAATAAAAGTTTTATTTGATTTTAGTTCTTCATCTTTCAACACCAACAATCTAGAGGTTTGGTATACTTTATCTTGGTACCCCTAATTAAATGAAGACTTCTTGTTAATAAACAGAATACACCTGTGTATCAACACTACTAATTTGTGAAGGATTTTTTTTTTCAACATTACTTGACAGGAAGCATCTTAGATGTAAAAATGTAATGAAGACACAAGACAATTCAGAATAACAGTTTGTGAAGAGCGGGGTTAGGTTATAAAGCAATATGTTGAGCTTGAAACATCTCAAGGAGCACAGCCTAATCCTTCATCCCAGAATGGAAGGTAAGAACAACTGCACACCTTCCGAAACTTAGCCGTCCACATAATTTTACAGGCTGCAATAACGAGCTTTAATCAAAGATACAGCTTAGAGCTCCATAATTACTATGGAAAAGCAGCAGAGACTCATAGCTCAGGTTGAAGAACAAGTCTTGGACATAAATCTGGCTTTTTGTTTATGATTATCTGCTCATTATTGTGTGTGTATTTTTCATAAGATCATGACAAGATAGATTGATTTGAGGTTTGAATATGACTAAATATAAAGAAGTGCACGTGGTGTAGAGACTTTTGCGTGGCATTGAAAGCTGCAAAAAAAAAAAACTGAGGGCCTGAGGGCATGAGCAAAAATTTAACAATAGGGGCACACAGCTTTAAGAACCATCATCCCGGCTGTGCCTCTGGGAAATGATCACAGCCTGGACAATCCTGCAATCACAGATAGAAATTGGCCAAGGACTGCCTCCAGACTGATCACAAATGGAACATCAGGCATTTCTTCTTCATCGGTATTCCATTACTGGTGTGTCAGTATCATTAAAATACCTTATCTTGTAGATATGGGTGGGGAAGCTGCCTGTGATCCTTAGAGATGCTTATTTTAGGGACAGAGTAATATAGAGCACTAAACTGTGTCAGGAAAAGAAAAAAAACAGCTGAATGTTCCTTATCTTTGAAAATGATGAAAGATAAAAACATCATATATCTACTATTATTGCATAACCAAGACTGGAGGTGTTCTTGTGATCTCCAAGGCTCATCTCTTGCGAACATCTTTGCTGTTTTTTGTTAAAAAACTGATGTACATGCTGATGTTTCCTGTGTGTGAAATTGGACAAATTAGTACCAATTAGTGTTGATTACTGGTATATTATTCAGCAGATATTATGCAAAACGATTTATGTGGCCTTTATAAAAAGACAGGAACCAGGTGATTTACCAGAGAGATGCAGAGATGAGAGTGTCTCTCAGGCATTGAGAGAGTGAGAAACTGGCTTACTCACAGGGAGCTTCTGACTCCCATCTCCTTCTTTTCCATGAAACCTGATCCAGTCAGTCGGAGAAAATCAGTTGTTTTAGTCGTTCGCTTTAATTCTTACTTTGACTTTCTTGTTTTTCAGTGTCCAGAAGCTTAGTGAGTTTTTCTCCAGTGATGAGATTGGAGATGAACAGGAACCCAAGGCCACCATGTCCTCTGGCTGCAGCAACCACAACCAAAACAGATACCAGGCAGTGGTGGGTAAATCCAAACCTGACTCTCTATTCTTTGGAAATAAGGGGAAAACACTTGATTCTCTGCTCCTTTGTTTCTGCTCCGTCTTAGCTGTGTTTTTTTCTTAGCTCCTATTTTTATCTCTTCCTCCACCCGACCGCTATCTTTGACCAATAACCCTCCTTCTCGTTCTGGGTATCATACAACCCCCGTCTAGTCATCCTCTAAGCCTTTCCCTTCGTCGTCCTCCTCCTTTTTCTCCCGATACCTCCAGCCACTCAAGGTAGTGAACCGGAAGCACCCTCCGAGGGACGAGTGGAACAACTACAGCTCACAGGGGGACCAGGAAAGTGACAGGCTGTCCCAGGAGATGGGCCAAGACATCTGCATTAAGGTAACAATTATGAATCCGTTTTTCTCTGGCCACCTGAACTGATAAGAAATTAGATATGAGCAAAGGAGAAGGGATAGGTTGAAATTTGCCCTCTCCTGTATGGAATATTAAGTGTAACCCTCCAACAAAACAAGGACTGATTATGGTTATCTTGTGATTTTTGTCAGGGAGATGTAACTAAAGTTATGGAGCTAAAAATATCATTATTCTCTGCATTTCAGCGCATTTCCTTTTTCTGCAAACCCAACAGGCTGCAAGGCTTTGTAGTATTATTTCCTTTTGCTTCTTGAAAGGTTTCGCTGCTCTTTGCCTTGCTGAATAGTGTGCCTGAAAATATGATTCTTTTCTATGTAACAGATCCATCAGATCTTTAAATGAAGTAATTGGATTCAAGTGTCTCATCAAAACATGATCTGCTCATTTGAAGCAATGTTTGAAATAAACTGATTGATGAGTCTGCTTAATAGCCACTTTAGTTCAGAAATGTAACTGAAGAGAAAAAGGAAACAAAAACGTTCTGGATCAAAAATTCAAAATGCTGTGAATTCAAGTTTTTTTCAAATGTGACTGAAAATAGTCTCTCTGCTCTCTGGAGTTGTTCAACCACCTAAAGTCTTTTCAAAAGTATTACATTTTTATGGATTCCTATGAGGCTTCATGGTGGCACAGTGGCGCTGTTGCCTTGCAGGAGGAAGGTTATGAGTTTGATTCCTCGGCCGGGGTCTTTCTGCATGGAGTTTGCATGTTCTCCCCATGCATGCGTGAGTTATTTCCTGGTACTCTGACTTCTTCCAACATTGCAAAATCATGACTGTTAGGTTAATTGGCTTCTCTAAATTGTCCTTAGGTGTGAGTGTGTGTGTGTATGGTTGTGTGTCTCTGTGTCCCTGCGGCAGACTGGCGACCTGTCCAGGGTGTACCCCGCCCCTTGCCCATAGACTGCCGGAGATAGGGACTGGCCTCACCATGACTATGATGGAATTAGCGGGAAAAAATGGATGTATGCTTCCTATGAAAGACGGCTTTTCTCCTTTCTTTTTGAATGTCATCTTAATTCTTAACTTCTCCATTGTTTTCAGATAACTAGTGGTTATTTCACCTGGACTGACGGACCTCCAACACTGTCAAATGTGGATATTAAGATTCCCTTCGGTAAGCATCAGTGAATAAAGTCACAAAGTCTCTGTGAGGAACCCTCTCAGTTGAACTCTTTTTAAAAGAATATGCTTCTTTTTTAATTTGTAATGTCTCTGATGAACTTTGTCAGGGAAGCTGACGATGATCGTGGGTCAGGTAGGCTGTGGGAAGTCGTCTCTGCTGCTGGCAGCACTGGGAGAAATGCAGAGAGTTTCTGGAACAGTCATCTGGAACAGGTCTGATTTATTTTTTTTACTCTAATTGGCTGAAAATCTCTTTCTTGTATTTTTTTGTTATATGTTTTTTTTTCTTTCATTTTCTCTTTTCATCATATTACTGGCTGAAGAGAAGCAAACTATTATTTTGAAAAGTTTGTAATTTTTCTTAAAGTTTCTGTTTTTCTTTTTGCTTGGTAGTAGGTCTGTTTGGGATTTCTGGGTCGTTTGTGCAGCAATAAATTCTGAGTTCCTGACAGAGCAATTAACTGACCTTGCAAGAACTCTCTCTCGCTGTGATTTATCAGCTTCTATTTTTCATGGTAGGAAGTAGAGCCACAGAACAATGTGGGGATTGTTTAATGCACCACTAACCCATATTCAGCCAGCTTCTCCAGAGAACAAAGCTAAACAGTTGCTGTTCCTGCAAATAAGAACCAAACCAATCTACATTTCTGCCCCATTTACCTTCTATTCACCTTTGATACCATCTGCCGCATTACTGATTTGGCTGATGTGTACAAAAAAAAAATAAAAAAATCCATCTCCACATCTGTTGTTTTTTATTTTTTATTAACATCAACTAATACATTTAGCTGATAGTTCATAATTTATATTGATATAGTTTTTTTCATGTAATTCTAAATGGTAAAAAAAATAATATTTATAAGCAAACGATGTGACCTAATGGTTCAGAAAAAACAACAGCTCCAAGCTAATTATAATATTGCTAAAATTTATCCCAGCTAGCATTTCAAAGGGTAACCTGAACTGTCTTATGTTAAAGTGCATATTGCTCTATTTTAAGTAATCTTCCAATTATTCTCACTTTTTTTCTTTTTTAAATGAATATAGGAATTAATGGTTTAGTTACCTGGGTTGCTGATGTTGCTGATTTAAACAGTTTTGACTTGATAAAAAAAACCCATTGATACATTTAGGAACTCTTTTGTTAAGTAGTTTAAAAAAAAACACAGATTTTCTTACTACAGGGAGGAAAAAGATGTTATCATTAACCAAAAATAAGAATCAACAGCAATGTTTTTTTGTTTTTTGTTTTTTTTTGGCTTCAATGCTTTCGACAGCTTATAGGTTTCTGTGTTCTTTCTGTGTTGATTTTCTGTTCAGCCAATCTGTCAGCTGGGTTATTGCTCACAGATAGAGAAAGCTTTTTTTTTGTATTTAGTGTTTGTCTTTTGTTATATATTTAAATGATGATCTTTTGTTTTTGTGTTGCATCACTTTGGACAAGTGCAGTTGCTCTAATATCTTCTACACAAATATATTTGATTTGATTAGATTAAGTTAATCACAAATTTCTAACATATAATTTTTTTCAGATTTCAGTTCAGGAATATGTGCTTTTTGTTAAATATTTGCATGAACTCAACAGTGTTTGCTGGTATAAACATGTTATGGCTCTATTTGCTGGAATACCTGTATCACTGGAATGGAGGTACTGAACCTGTGGCTGCGGTTCTGGAAGGCCCAGGTTGCTTTAATGGTGACCTTCAGCTCATCTGTATTATTGGTTTTAGTGTCTCTCTTCTTCCTCTGTACTGTAACCAGTTTAGTTTAGGGAAGTTTGCTGAACACTCCAGCTTTACTTCCATCGCAGCTTTACTATAGTCTTTGCATTGTGGGAGGATCCCAAATCCAGCTATATAATAAAGTCTGCATCTTCATGAAGCTTGTGAGCAGAGGGAGAATGAAATGCTCTTTATTATTGGATGGCTGAGTTGACTTTGGACTTAAAACGGATCAGACAAACACGGGCAGATTTTATGGTTCCTCAGATTATTACTGAGACTGAAACCTTTAACAGGACCTTCCTATAGTCTTTTTTATCCTGACCTCGGGAAATAGGCTTCAGATAGTGTCTCTAGCCTGGTAGTGGTTTAACACATGAAATGCAGCAGTTGAAATCAATTACCTATTTTATTTCAGCATGCTACATCTTGAAACTCTATCTCCTTTAAACTCTTAATTAAATGTCACAGTAATCTCAACACTGCAGAGATCCATGTCACATGTACCAGATTTTTTCCTTCTATCACAATTTTCGCAATATGCTTTAGTACAGCGGTGTGAACAGCCAGCCTTCTTAAGAATGACTTTATCTATCTTGATCTCACTGGAAAACTGTACAGTCAGTAGTATATGTGTACCAGAACAAAATGAGGCATTAAAACTGTTTTTTTGGTTATAGCCAAGATACTTAGTTTGGGATTTTCATTTACTGAACAAATCTTAGAAATGAACAAACAAATGAAAAAATAGGAGGAAAAAAAAACAAAAAACACTTCAAATAATTTTTCTCTCCACAGTCCTATTTCACCCAGATTCCCTACTGCTCCTCTGTTCTTTCACAGCAATCAACAGATCTGTTTTCTCATGCAGTATTTTTTTTTTTCTGACGTCACATCCTGAACCTCCAGATGAACAAAATACACTGTTTGAATTGTTCGGTGTTTCATATTCACAATCCAGCTGATTGAGAACAACCCCCATCTTCTGCAAAACACCACATTTATTTAAATTCATGTGGCAGTCTTAAAATCCCTTCTATTGTTCCATCTGACAGCGCTCTAGATGGAGCCATGTTTCCTGTCAGTCAGCTGCAACAACTAATTAAAGTCTACAGCTTCTCTCTAACAAAGGCAGATGCTTTTTGCATATTTAGACTCATCTAGTTATCTATTTTAAACATTTATTTACAAAGGGATTCAACTTTATCTAAAAATTTCTCTATTTTCAAACAAGACGCCACTAGATCCTGAGATTTGTCCAACTTTCCAGGACAATATGACTGCTATCAGAGAATTGGAAGGATTTTCTGTATTGTGTTTGATTGAGATGCTTTTCTTGTCTACATAGGTGCAATCAAATCAATTCAATCCAGTTCAGTTTATTTGTATGGTGCAAATTCACACATGTCTCAATGCACTTTACAATTTAACCAGATCATGTAGTCAAATTGATTAAAAGTTTTCTATCTAAGGAAAACCAGATGATTCCATCGACTCCTTAACCCGAAGGCAATCCCTTTTAACAGGAAGGAACCAGCACAACCAGACTCAGTGTGAGCGGCCATCTGCCGAGGCAGACTGGGGTTGAAATAGACAGAAGCAGAGATACAGAAAGAATAAAATATACAAAA
The DNA here is from genome assembly GCF_000732505.1 of Cyprinodon variegatus. NCBI lineage: Eukaryota > Metazoa > Chordata > Actinopteri > Cyprinodontiformes > Cyprinodontidae > Cyprinodon > Cyprinodon variegatus. The sequence continues at coordinate 261,416 of NW_015150707.1, forward strand.
GGCAACTGTCAACCAGCTCCACAGACGGCCCCATCCAGAAAACACACAGCTGGGCAGATGAGCTCCGAGCCAGCTGCCATGTTAAAGGATGAGAGAGAACACATCCAGCATGTCCCAGTCAGAAAAACAGGACTACACTGAAAAACAGGCCGAGCTCCATATTCTATAAAGAAAGGTGTTAATGGCAGCAACACAGCTGATATTTCTCTCCAGGACGGTGTCACCACCAAACAGGAACAGACCAGATGAAGCTACTATGAGAAAAGCAGAGAGAGCAAAGTGTTAGAGATTGAAATAAAAAAAATTCTGCAGAGAGGGAGACAAACAGAGGTCATGAGATCATCTGCCACACTTTGAAAAGAATTGGATTCACACTGAGTGGTCCATGGGGAAGGAAAATATATAGAATAACAGCAAATTGCTCTGAACTGTCAAAACAGGCAGCATTGAAAAAAGAAGGGCTAACTTGCCTTAAAGAAGGACAGATTTCACCCATTGAGAGACGTGTTATTATTTACTGTTATTCTTTTTTACTATGTATGCATTTTTGTTTGCCTAAATGCCAGTATGAGAATGCATTTGAGATGCTCTTGTCTGGGCTTTGTTAGCCTTTGCATATTTCAGATGTATTTCTGTGTCATGTTGGGTTTTTTTATTGTTTAGTTGTTGTTTTTTGCTACAAACTTGACTGCTGGGCTTAACTGAATGAATGGCAGCATGGGGAAAAAGAATAAAACCAAAGCATCAACACAACAAACCTAAGTATGCCGAATAAATGAGTAGACACCTATAGAGGAAATAGTAAGTGTGTTATAATGACCATCACAAAGTCTTGGTCCGATAGAAAAATGGCTTTTGAAAGGATAATGTTTGGCTTGAGTTTTATAGCTTAAAGGGAAATTCTACTGAGGAATCGTATTGAACCAGAAAATATGGATTTCTTATTATTCAGATATTCAAAAGATAAAAATATTTTTGATTATATACTAACTAACCTAAAGCAGAAAAAAAAAAACAATTGATTTAATCTCAGTAAGTAAAAATGTTGTCATTTTTGCATCTTTGGACTATTTCTGAAAACAAAAACACATTTATCTAGTTGTGACTGTGTGTTTCCTATTTTCAGTTTCAGAACATAAACCGACCAGCAGAGTGCATTTAAATGAGCTCAGTGACCAGTGAGACGTCCCTGTTGCTGAACGTTGGGTCACCTCTCAGAGTCATGCAGCTATCAGTCTCCATTTGTCACGGATGTTTTTAGTTTCCTGATTAAAGCTGCTTGGCAGATATGCTTAGCCTCTTACTCACTTCAGCTGCACCAATGCCAGGGTCATACTGGCACCACCTCTGATTTTGGCTTCAGTAAAATCACTTGTCACCTGCGTGAATCGTCCTCCGATGGCTAAGCAGCTGTCAGCTCTCCTTGGGAAGCATTTTAAGAGTTTTCTTTTTGTGCTTCAAGCATGTTGACTGCTGTTATGTAATGCTATAGTCACAACTATTCACCCTTTAACACACCCAGAGTGGCACCATCTCATTCTAGACATATTTCCTTTTTGTTCAGTGCAGAACTAGAGGCAGCAATAGCAAAGTGTTGGAATCAGAAACACTAATATACGGTAGCAAAAGGCAATAGTCTGTGCCTCGCGGAGGGTGGGAGGTATTACTAATCAGAGGGTGAGTCTGCAAGACTGCCATGTCCATAAAGATGTTCTCAATCACTGTGATCGGAAATAGGTTGTGATTGTGACTTAACTATAACTAGCCTCCTGCTGGTATTCATGAGTCCATCTGTCAGAGCTTTAAATGTAAAAAAAATGTCACATTAAACCGGCTGTCTGATATATCTGTAGGAAAAAGAAAAGTACCCTGGCTGATAATGGAAAGACTGGCTTTTAACATTGAACTTTCTCTTCAGACAGTTCTGATTATATCAATCAATCTAATTGCATTGCAAATTTAGATAATTAAAATTTTAGTAGTTCACGTTTAACTTATTTAACCGTTACATGTAGAAATGTATCAGTCATCTTCAGTTTTTTTTTTGTGGTTTTTTTTGCTGTTAATGTGCAATACTTTCTAATCCTTCAATATAGTTTCTATATATATTTGGTTTTGTTTGGCCTTTTGCCGCTTCTCTGGTATTTTTATTCTTGTGATTCTTATTTTTTTTTTTACAAATATTGTGCTGTCTAAGCTGCGGTCACGCTGTTTCTTATGTTGCATGTTTATTGGTGTACTAAGGGTTTAGTAAATAAGCAAAAGATCATTTAAATATTTTCTAACCCTTTAATAATCTGGTTTATGCAGAGATCGGATTTTGTACATTTGTTTTTCAAATGTGTAAAAAGGTGATCTTAACTACATATTCAGCATTAAAGCTGCAGCACTTACCACACCATGCAAACACATTGTAAGGTATGCAGAAAAATAAAAAAATGTTGTGTGAATGCAGAGGACACAAATAACTAAATCCAGGTCTGAATGTATTCCCAAAAGAGGTGCTGTAAACAGGATAAGACAAAATGTAATGCAATTCAACATAAAAATTAGAAAGTGGGCAAATTAACAATATCCGACCTTATAAAAAAAGAGGAATATTTACTGGTGTCATGTCTTTAAATAAGCCCTGCAAATTAAACAGAAAAAAAAACAAAAAAACAACAACTGAATTCTTCAATCCGGGAACCATCTTATGCCTTAATTATTCTTATATCAGAGTAAAAGCTTTTGTTAACTAATTTCCCTTTCTTATGACTAGGCAGTAGATTGTAAGTATACAAAAAACATGATTTAATTACAGGATGGCCTCATGGAAGGAATATCTGAAAGTTGGGTTGTTGTTTTGTTTTTTTACTTTTATTGAATATCCTTCTTCTTCTCCATCTTCTGTTGTTTAAGGGCGGTTGGAAAGCAGCGTTTAGGTGCACTTTACCGCCACATTCTGAATATGAGTGTGGATCAGAGTTTTAAAATGTCTCTAAATTCTATAATAAAAAACTGTTTTCCTAAAAAAAGAAAATGGATACTTAAATAAAACATGCCCTGAGTCTAACTGCATGCCTAATTTTCTGTGTTTGTTTGAGTCAGGCTTAGATATCAGTAGATCAGTATGGACCTTCAAAATAAAAGTTATTAACACTGTTCTATTGTTTATTTATATAAAATGAGTGAAAATGTAAAATGCATCATCTGAGTATTTTGATACCAACATTAAGAAATATTATGTTTTGCATGACTCTAGCATTTTTCTGTGTGTAAAAACTAAATGTAAAAACTAACTTTAAAACTATTAAACCCGATGTGTTATTTGATAAATTAATTAGTTTAGTTTTTTTTGAGTCACCAACGTTTAATTGTTTGATCTTAAGTAAAAAAAGTCTTACAATTCAAGAAAAAGTATATCTGAAAAAAAGATGTAGATGAACGTTGTTTACACAACTTCTCTTCCTGATGGTGTGATCCTTGTCCTCGCTGCTGTATTTTAAAATCACACAGCTTTAGTCTTTCTCTGGATTGAATTGTAATTTGCGACTTTGCAGGGTCAAATAATAATAATAATGCACTGCCAAAGAAGTGTTATGATTACATGATCAAATTCAAGTCACGCAGTTTGATTTTGTGGCGTTATTCCTTCACCTTTGTTGAATAAAATACAGTTATTTGTTAAATCATAGATCAGACAGGTCATCCACCATCTCTGATTTAAACATAGATGTAACTTCTTGCAAACAGATCTATAATTTCTGCCCTGATTTCTCCCTCTAGTTGTTGTTTCTCTGTTCACCTCACCTGTTTATGTGGCTCCATATGTCAAATGAAACATTCGTTTTCTGCTTTTTCTGCCTCTTTCAGTAGACAGTTGTTAGCTGAAACTCTTCTTGCCATTAAGTGCTTGATTTGATATTTAGCCTAACTTACAAAGACATGATGAGGGGAAAATAGCAATATATTTATTACTTGTGAAAGTAAACGTTAAAACGTTATTTTTTCCATTGCATGGTCTCAGACAGTTGTTAATCAACTTTTATGTAAATTCAGTTTGGTGATAAAAAGAGGATGTTTAAAGGAGATACACATCAGATATCTATAGCTTTATATATTGATGTTACTTCTGCAATATATGCATATCGATGCATATAAAATATCTACTTCAGCATTGGGGTTGGGATTCTGTTTTGGGTTTGAACCAGAAGTGATAAGTGTTTTCTAGTTATGAACATAGGACAACACATAATAATATGTGTTTGTCTTTTCTTTTACATCAATGTTATTCAGAATAATTGTCAGAAATAATCTGTAGAATGTATCCTGATAAAAAGAAATGAAAAACAAAATGGGCCATAAATGTTGAAGCTCTCATATGATGCAATACAGCTTGAACTGTACTGTAGATGGTGCTTGCTAACAATCTAATGGATTTTTATTTAGTGTTTGGGGGTATGTCTAACAGGGTTTGTTAGACTTTATCAGGTTTCTCAAACTTTTATGCAAGTTTAATTACTTATTGCTTTGCCTGCAAGTTGGTTTAAATTACATTTGATATGAAGAATATGAAATATATGTGCAGAAAATGCATTGCTATAATTTTCATGCTGCAGCCTCCATAAGTCTTATAAAAGCCACAGCTCTGCAATCTGCTCAGTGGTGATTAAAATGTGTAGGTAGGTCTTTACAGTACCTGTGTGTTTTATTTTGCCAGCTTTTATTGCATCAGTTTGGTGTAGAGCGCTTTACATAACTGCTTCATAGCAATGAGATTGTAACCTAGAACCTTCAAACCCAAGGCTGTTCCTTCCATCAGGAAAGCTGACTATTATCTATCCTAATGGTTTAACAACAACATAATTCTTTTAATTCACATTTGTTTCTCTTAAGCCTTTCAGTTTATAATCTCCATAATTTGAAGAGGGTGAAGATGGTTTAACACATTCCAATCTGAGTCAGTTTGTACTTTTATAAGCTGGACCAATAAACTGATTGGGAATCTGTTTTACTTAAAGATTAGACATTAGCTTGATGAGGGAACTAGATTGCCCTCTAAGGAACCCTTACATTTAATGATGAGTTTCTAACTGCTGGAATCATTTGTGAAGATCGGATCTTACTGCTGATTGAAAGAGGAAAAGCATGGCCTCCTCACACATTTTTCTCTCTGAGATAACCCTTAATCCTCTAAGGTGTTGATTAAACTAAATGAGAAATCTCTTTCTCAGCTTCAATCAGGCATGAACATGATTAACATGTCATCACAACGACCAAAGGATGGAAAACAATCAGATGTTCCCACCAGACTTCAAGTTCATTCAAGTGTTTTGTGGTGATGAGATCTGATAATATTGTTGCCTTGAGGGGTTTTTACTTTTTGAAATCTGATCACTTTATGAATACAAACCACTAGTTTTAGTTTTAGGAAAATATACTGATATCATTAGTATTTAAATTATCATTCAATTCTTCAACAGTTAACATAAAACTGGAAAATAATCTCTTTAAACTTTCTATTTCAAGAGTTCATTTTATCACAAAGCCTTGTTATTACATACCGTAATAGAATGTGCTTGCATTCAGATTTTCTAGTCTTATTATCAGAGCTCTGCAGATTCCTGTTTGCATATTCAGGAAAGCATAGTCCTTTCCTAAGCTGCTAAAGCAAAGGCTGTTTTGTGTGCTGAAAGGCATTAAAGAGGATCCTGTGGTGGAAGTTGGGTCCAAAAGCTGTTTGTGTCTTTTTGAATTGTGCGCCTGTGTCAGTGCCCCCTCCTTCGCAAAATTTCTCTATGCTGGAAACGCCTCCACCGGTGTTATGCCGAGAAACACCTGCCTGTTGAGAATTACCTCCCCTCTCGCACAGTGATGAGAAAACAAATTTAAACATGAATGAAAATGGAACTTTAAATATATTCTTAATGTTTTCATATTTCTTATGCATGGATGCCCTGAAACTGAGAGTTTTGGTGGAAAAGGTAAATGTCGAGAATTGCCTTCCTTGTCGTCGGAGCGTGCATTGCCCCAAACTCTCTCACAATGATAAGAAATTGGATTGAAACATAAACAAAAAAGGGAACTTTGAAGCATATTCTTAATTTTTTGTCAAAAATGATATAGAATGGTGTTGATAGCAAAAGCAGAAAACGCCACCCACTGAGCAGAGAATATATTCATCAGACACTGACTGTAGCATATCGACTAAAACGTGTCTCAACACAAGAAAAAATTCAGTTTATTTGAATTTACCTGTCCACCAATTTTAGGGCATGCATGCATAAGAAATATGAAAAGATTAAGAATATGTTTAAAAGTTCCCTTTTCATTAATATTTCAATCCATTTTCTCATCAGTGGGCGAGAAGGGAGCTAGGCTAATTCTCGGCAGCCAGGTATTTCTCAACATAACGGTGGACCGCTGGTCAAACGGCGCACAAGTAATGCTTGGAACCTACGTAAATAACATCACAAAATTATGATTGATTGACAAACAAGTAGCCAATCCACTTTCAACAGTAGGCAAAGTGGATTGGCTAATGTTTTGTAGGCACTACCATGGCCAGAGTTTATGGATGGATGTTATGGATGTTAAATGCAAGAATGCCATCTATCAATTAAGTCATTTTATATTAATCTGGATATTTAATTTCTGAGAAAAATCCTATTTAATACCTTTAAAATTTTCATGTTCAGATATTAAGATATTAACTCGTAGATATTTCACACAGTTTAGGGGTCTGTTTTGACTCAGCATCCATCTAGTAGTTTCATTTCTTTATAGCTTTGCTCTAAAATATATATTAATTTACACAAACAGAGATACATTTTTTATTATACAGTTGTTTTTTTTTATTGTCGTTGTTGTTTTTAATGGGCTAATCTTATGCCGGCCTTCAACTCAAATATCTGGAGTGAAAATAAAATATAGTGGCCTTGTTGTTTCAACAGTTTTGCTGGGAGAGCATAACTCTCTTTACAAGAAATGTTCAAACACAGATCCGTGTAAATGTTTCTCATATAGGTGCATAAAATTATTGCTCGATTTGTTGATTTATTGCAAATTTCAGCTTTGATAAAATTCAGTATTTCCTACCAGCAATCTGTTGAACAATAGACTTTAAGAGTCCTGGAAAACTTTTTCTTCATGACAGTTTAAAAAGAGAAGCAGAATAATTCAAGTAAATTCAAGGAAAGCAATATGTTAGCTATTCAAGAGCATGAACAAACATTTCACACAAACTTTTACATTTTCTTTGTTTGGCAAATGATACAGAAGTTAATTGAATTCTGGTTAAAGATGATCATTTAGTTTCTTTTATAAAATCCAGGCTCACCCATATGTTAAATCAAACTTTCTATCTTTAGGTCAGGTTAACCTTTGCTGTCCTACAAGTTTCCAATGACCTTTTTTTATTTCTGAGTTTTGTATTTAATTTGCTTAGAATTTGGCGACTAATTTATAAATGATTAAGCATGATTTTATGAATAACAAGGCAGAATTTTGCTAATCAATTGACCATTTTTCTTTTATTTTGAATTTAAATGCTCCTTTATCAAAGCACCCACTCTTCTCAAATCATTCTTTTCCAGAGAAAAAACTGCACTCAGAGCTTAAATAGATTTATGATTTCCTCCAAGAATGTCATTCCTTTATGGATTCACAATTTAAATTGATTATTTCTATGAGGTTTAAAAGGAAGACTCCAGGTGAAATCTTTTACATCACCCTCTAGTTTACTTTATTTTATCAGCTTTCCACAGAATCTGGGAGTTGTTTATTTGTGGGTTTTTCCAAATCTTCACTGTCCCTGCATATTTATTTCTATGGTTACAGCCTGTAAAGGCATGCTGCCTGTGCTGCATTTCATTGTCTTCTATTGACATTTATGAAATAGGTTATGTCAGCATAATTGTGGTTCGATTTCTAAAAAGATATATTTGTTTAGACGGGTCGGCCCCATCTTCCCTGTTCCTTTAACAGCTGCAGGGTTCTGTATTGTTTATGAGTTACTAATCTTTTACAGCATAAATATTTTTTTCCCCCCTATTTCAAAATATAACTTTTATTGGCCCTTTGATGTCTTTCATTCATCCTATTTGAATACCTTTATTGTTGTTATTGATCTATTTTCTATTAAAGAAAATACAGACACTAAAGGTCAGACACTACAGGTTGAATGGAAAATTCCTGTTTGTGAATATTACCAAACTGTTTCTTTCTCCCATTTCCTTCTCTTTCTCTGACGCAGCATATAACAGCTGTGTTTTTACATGTTCAAGAGCAGGTTATAGGAGCTCCTTAAATGTCAGCTTCCTCTCCCCTTCATAGTGCTTGTGTGTTACTGTAGCTTCTGCAGTAAAACCCCCCCTTCACCCTCTAGTCGTCCTCAGATACGTCTGAAGTCACGAGAACACGATGTGTCAACCGAACACACGCCTAAAAATACACTACTGCCTCTACAGAGAATGTGCCAACCCAGTGTGTGTGTGTGTGTGTACAGTACACAAGTTATAAATAAGTCAGGAGTAGTTATGTGTTACATCAATATTACATTTTTCCTTGAGTTCTTCTGACTTTCCAAAACCATAAAGTTTAACAACATTGATTGCATTTCTTAAATCTAACTTTTTTTGTTATTGTTTCTTACAGATTCCCTGCCATTGTATCTGAAGGAGATGAAAGGTAAGCCAGACCCAAATACACAGGCCGGCGCTGTGATGTATTTTCAGCTTGCCTTGGAGAACATTTTCTGCATCTCTTAGGCGATCTCAAATATACTAAAAATACTGTCAGACTGCTGCTGTAAAGGACCCATTTATGCAGTTTTTAGTCCCGTTACCTGAGAAACAGGAGAAATGTACAACTAGGATTTTTAATGAATAAAAAACAAACCTCTAAGGCCGACTCAATCCAGTTATTTTTTTACTGAGACTAAATTGAATATAGAGTAGAATAGAATAGAATAGAATAGAATAGAATAGAATAGAATAGAATAGAATAGAATAGAATAGAATAGAATAGAACAGGATAGAAGGTAGAGTACATTTACAAATTTGATCACTTTAGAAGGCAATTATGTTTTTATATACAGATATTAGAGTAAGGGGTTCAGTTGAAAGCGCAGATGTACTCCTTTTAGATTTTCATTTGTAAAAATATCCTTTTTTTCTTTCATTTAAAATTATGTACCAGATAGTTGTCTTATTTCATTTCATAAAAATAAAACAATACATTTAAGTAAGTGTTTCTACATTAACATAATGTGGAAAAGTTTAAGGAAATGAATATGATAGGCACTGTTTGTAGTGTTTATATGATGTTATTAACCACTCTAAACTGTTTGTGATATTATAGATTATTCCTGCACTCATTTAGATGCGCAAACACACATATTTTCAGATCACTGACACAGAGCATGAAAAGAAGAAGGTTCACATTCAATTCTGCTGCTTATCCAGGATGATCTGTCACTTATCGTTCTTTTTCTTTGGCTCCACGCTCCAACAAAAACAAGAAGAAGAGGTTTTAGAGGACAAATATTTCAAAGCAGATATATTGGGAATGTATGTCTTTTATCTAGTGCTTTAAATAGTTTTAGATGAAACATTTTTCTTTTCTACTGTTGTATAATATGAAGTTTAAATATAATTCATTACTTGTGTTCATTGTATCTAAAGAAGGTTTTACCTTCTTACAAGTTCTGTTTTAGTTCTCTATTCTGCAATTAGAAAAAAATATGGAATTTGATCTTTTTTTATTATTTAAAAAGTACTACCATGATAATTAGTGCAGTGTGTTTTTTATTTTATTTTACAATCAAGGATAGATTTAGATGATTGTAAACCGTGTAATAATTACTCTTGCATATTAAAAAAGCAGATGGTTTTACTTTTTTACTGTGACCACCTAAGTAATAATATGCTTCTTTGGTTTTTTTTATATAATACGACCTTTAACACCCCCCATGTGACGTCCTTGGCCAATCCAGTGGGAGGGATCAAAGCCACCTTTTGTCCCCCCTAATTTTTTCTTAGACATACATAATATTAATCTCAGTGATCCCCACCACTAGTTAGAGCTGAAGTAGCCTCTTCGATGAGGCAAAACGTCCTCTAGAAAACTTAATGTCCAGTTGCCTAGACTGAACTTTTTCAAGCTATAGGCTAGAGGTTTATGTTCAAACAACAAATTCCATAAATCGTGCAAAGTTATGAAAAACACTATGTATGTTTCTGTGTATATGTATCCAATCCATTCTAACTTTATTTTTATAACACTTTAAAAAACAACAGGAACAGAGTGCTGCACAAAAGCAGAAATGTAAACACCAGTGAATGCACTAAAAATTAACAAAAACAATACCAAAAAAACGTTTAAACAAAATAGAAAATAAAAGAGCAATCAAAAACTCAACCTACACCAACATCCTTTTACGTATTAAATCCCAGAGAGAAAATGTAACTTTAAAAGCGATTTAAAAACAGTCAAAGTGGAAGTCTGTATCTATATATAAATACCAGTTTTCCTCACTCATCTGTCATACATGATATTCTCTCTGTGACCTTTAGCATCAGAGCCTCTACCTTCTTGGTTGGGATCTACTGCAATGAAGCTAAATCCAACAGGCTGAATAAATTATTGACATTCAAACCATGAATTCATTACATTTTCAATATAATAGGCACCACCTACACCGTCATAAGGACTCCAGTATTACGCACAGTGGTTTTGAATATATGGTAGATGTACAATATTATGGAAAGTTATTACATATCAAATATTGATACTTAAGTTTGAGGTTGTAATTTAAAAAAAAGTTTTCTTTTTATTATTAATATTAATATAAGTATTCACCCATGATATTTATTTATTTATTTATTATCAATTTAGCAAATTTGAAACAAGTAACACTAAAATAAGTGTAATGATCTGCTAGCAGGTAATCGTAGGCATCAGCAATATACATAACTTTAAGAATACTGTGAACTGAAGCCCGGAAGTAAATCTGACTACGGGCTGAGGTAAGAAAAAAGTTTAAACCTTTTGAGAAGGCTAAAAATGGAAAACGTGAAAGGGATCCTGTGTGAGAAAAAACAAGAGTCGATCATGGTTTGTTTGTTAGCACAGGCAGAAAGAAGAAGCCGGATGTAAAACCATTTCTCTTTTTTCAACATTATTATTAGACTAGTAAGTAAACACTTTGCTCCTGGTATACAGTCACATATCTTTGTTATTATTTTTGATGTTCAGTAGCAGTAAAATAAGACCAGTTATAGGTCTAGCGCCCCTAGTGGCCCGAAGTTACACTGTGTGCCTTTAACCAGATTAAACTTTCCTTTTACCATGAATGTGCAATCATACATAAATAATCATGTGATTAATTGGGCATAATATGTAACATTAAGGGTTTCTGTATCTAGGTGTTTAAAGTAAATAACATGAATAGAAAGGAGTTATTAGTACCAGGAAATGATGCATTCTTTTCCTCTATTAGTCTGATATAACTGACTAAAATCAATGCTATCAGTTCTTTTAATATGTATCTAGCTTAGAGTCTGTTTTTCATCTAATATATAAGTTTGATATTAAACACTAGAAATAAAACTTGAACAAAAATGTTAAGATAGCACAATCAAACAGCACCCTGAGTTTCAGACCTGAATTACTGAAGTAAATTAACTTAAATTCACTGAGATCTAAGATGCACCTTCAAATGAAATAACACCCTTTTTTTAAAAGCAAAGTCTCTGCAGTAGGAATAGATCAGAAATCACAATACATTGAAATCATGATTGGATTATAATTATTATCATTTTCATCGATTAGTGGTTTCTTGGTCTGTAATAAGTCAAACTATTATAATTGCAGCGATCAGAACGTCATTCTGGAAAGAGGTAGGTAAAGAGAAGAGTATTTTGTCTGCCTCTAATATTCAATGAGGGGATGTTCTCACAGGCAAACAGAAAACTCTGAGCTGCTGTTGATTTTCTGATGTCCACTTTTGGAATCAGACCCTCTTAGAAGTCCCTGAGTCTTAGCAGGTTGATGCTAATTTCCATATCAGTTGATTGCAGAAAGTCTAACAGGATGGGAGTGGAGGTGGGTGGGGGGATATTTTTAAGAAGGATAAGATTACTGTTAATGGTAGATGTGTTCATGTAGAGCAGAGGTCTGCCTGTTTGTTTTGGGCCGCTGAGTACTGACATGATTACCATAGCGAGGAGAGGGAAAACCGGCCCATATGTGTGTTTGTTTTTTTGTTAATCATTGCAGAAACACTCTGAGGTCAATTACCTATTGTCTGTCTAATGTTTCGGTGTTTGCCATTTTTTCCTGCAGTCCCACAGACAGAGATGCAGCAGGGGACGAAGACATCAGGTGAGTGCAAAAGTGGCGGCCTGTCTTCATGGAGACACAGCATCATTAAAAGCAGAAAGCAGCACTCAGTCTTATCTGTAAATCCATCTGCTGTTCTCCCTGCATGCCTACTTGGCACCAACCCTTAGCAGCATATTGACAGTACAAACATATAAGAGCGTCTAACGATCACTGCTCCATTAGTTTAAGAACTGCACATGTCTGAAAGCGATGTGATCCACAGATTTAAACAACTCCTTCAGCTCGGCCCATGTGTTAGATAGTAAAATTCAGACGTTGTTTGATTGATTACTCTGTGTGTTTATACTTAATTTCTTTCAGGAAGAGAGGCCCTGTGGCCTACGCTTCCCAGAAGCCCTGGCTGCTGAACACCTCTGTGGTGGAGAACATCACCTTTGAGATGCCCATGATAAAGTCCAGGTAGTCGCTATTAGGGGTTTACTGCTGTGAGTTCTTGTCCTTTGATAGCGTGATTTAGAAATGGTTGTTCAGAGTGTCATCTGTGCGCTATAACTGGGTCAGTAGTGGAGCCCTGCAGTGTATTATTGTTCATTATTCTAATTAGCCAAAAACTTCTGGACATTTTATTTATTTATTAGAGTAAATTATAATAAACCCGATGCTGTTTACGAACACAGACAAATTAGCCCTTTTATTAGTGCTGTTCTCTCTGTGGTTTGTTGTGAACGCAGCTTTTTATTGAAACACATGTCAGCTCAGCTAATTGAAACAGCTGCATTTGTCTAATTAAACCACAGATAAAACCTGGTGGACACATTGGAGACTACATATGGACTTCTACTGATCTATAAATATTGCTGAAAATATGACTGAGATGAATTTGCTGTCGTTAAATCTGATCTGACTAGTATCAGAGTAAGGTTGTTGTTTTTAGTTTTCTACCCAGCATGAGATACAGAAAAACATAAACTCTGAAAGCTGCTTTTGGCCTGAAAACAAACGGTCCAAATGGTGAAAACAAAAACAAGCCCAAGGTATGATACAGTCCTTGAGGAGCAGCTCTAAATGATTGGCTAAATGGAGAACAGAGTTCAGATGGTGATGGATGTGATACTTGAACTGCAAGGAAGCATTTAAGATATGTTTTTTAAAGACTAAAGGCATGGTCTCAGATGACTTGTATTTACATTTACAGGCTATTTGATATGGAGCTGTAGCTCTCAGAAAGCCTGCCCACTGATTCGAACGCAAAAGAAACAGCTTCTAATTCAGCGCAGAGATTGGATTGCTTAAATTATGGGATGAGGGATTTAATGCAAATAGATACACATGTGGACAAAATTGATTAAAATACATTTTAAAATTAATTTATTGAAAATACAAAAACGTAATTGTAACCTAAATAACTATTTAGTTGCTACACCTTTTGAGGCAATCATTGCAATCAAATGATACCTGTAATTGGTGATGACACCTCTACACCTATCAGCAGGTGTTTTGGCCCACTCCTCATGAGCAAACTGCTACAGTTGTCTCAGGTTGGAAAGATGCCTTTTTCAGACAGCATGTTTCAGCTCTGCCCAACGATGCTCAATAGGATTTAAGTCAGGGCTTTTAGAGTAGTCCAATGTTTAATCTTAGCCATTCTTGGATGTTTTTATCTGTGTGTGTTGTGTCATAATAATTGGCCTACGACTGAGACCAACCTTTCAGACACAAAGCAACACATTTCTCTCTGGAATGATAGACTTTAGATTTCATTTAACTCTGCAGAGATTCAAGACACCCTGTGGCAGATAGAGCAAAGCAGCCCCAGAACATAATGGAACCTCCTCCATGTCTCACAGTAGGACAGTGTTATTTTCCTTATATGCTTCATTTTTCTGTCTGCTAACAAAGAGCTGATGTGCATAGGCAAAAAAAGTTAGATTTTTGTCTCTTCTGTCCATGGGAAATTCTAACAGAAGCTTTGTGGCTTGTCAAAATGTAGTTTGGTAGATTCTAGTCTAGCTTTTTATGATTAGTGATTTGATTAGTGATAAGCAGTAATTTAAGAAATCTCCCAGTAGGTCCACTTTGGCTCCAACGGTTAAAGATAGATTCATCTGACACTGATGTTCCTTGAGCTTGAAGTTCTCCTTTAGTTCCAGGCTTGTTTGTTATCAGTGTCTTTGATTCGTCATCAATTTTCCTTCTGTGGCCACATCCAGGGAGGTCGGCTACAGTCACATGGATCTTAAATTTCTAATAATTGCAGCTTTAGTGACAGGAAAATCAAGCTACTTGGAGATGGTCTTTTAGTTTTTACCTTCAACCACAAGTAATCACTGTGCTGTAGATTGTAGACACTGCTGATGGTGATTAGTGGATACACATTGATTTAACATGTACCTTAGGTCACATTATTTCCAGTCTTTTATAAAGATACCAACATTTTTGTTCCGGTCTTTTTCATGTGTTTATTTTTAAAAGTCATCCTGTTTCAGCAAGGTTGAAAAGCTTCCTTTCATGTAGCCATTTTTCATATTTCTGATCATTGTGGGTTTTTCTTTCAGTAAGCAAGGGGTATAACAACAGTTTTGTCTACTTATATGTAGCCAAGCAAACAATGGACAGGTTTTAAAGTCCTGTTCAGAATCTTAAGATGTCATGTTCATTTCTGATTTGTTTAAACAATCTTTTGTTAAAATGTAAAGTGTATTTAAGATCTTATCAGGTATAGGTGGAAATGTAATATGAACTATTACATGAACTATTTTGCTATTTATATAAACTATTTTTCTTTGTATCTAAGGGAAACATGTTCCAGGACATTACAACCTTATGTCTTTTTTATGCTTTTCTTTTTTTTGTACTATATGCAATCTTTTTATATTGTCTGTTATATTATATTGTCTTTAATGACATCTTGCTTTAACTTTTTGTCCTCTAAATAAGATACTGGAACCAGAATTTCCCTGAAAGAGTAATCCCAGGGGATAAATAAACTACACAGTATAGAAACAACTTTAGAAGTGTTTTTAATAAAAAGAATATAAAATCTGCACAGTTTTTAGATCCATTATCAAAAATTGCTTTAGATCAAAAGCTTTCAGGCCTAACACTTTTTTTTTTTTTTAAAGAGAGCACTTTGAATGCATCCTTTGTAAATGGGAGCTTAACATCTAGGACCACAGTTTTAGTTTGTGTCGTTGTATTCAATCAGTTATTCTAATAATTTAAATGTGAGGTTTCTTATTTATCTTGGGGTTTTTTTCTTGACACCTCGACATTTCATTTACACATTAGCATTAAAATGCCTGGGTAGACTCATTAATTACTTCCTGAGTATTTACTATGACCTATTAGCTGTCAACCCAGGATGTTAAATGAAATTAAATGTCTGTTCTCCCAGTGGCCTTTGCTCTAAATTGAAAGTACTGAACCCTGATTAGGTTAAAGTCACTTTTTGACCTGATTATAAAACATAATTTCATTTCAAAGATGTTTTGTAATTCAACCTCCTCTCTTTAAACCAGTCCTGGCGCGACTCTGCATACTGTGAGCACCTTTGTTGGTAAAATCACAAAACACAGCATCAGTAGCACATGCTTAGACCTACAGCCATGAATTTCACAACAAGTGGCTGTTTTGAAAAGCTGCTTTCTTTCTCTTATGGCAACAGGCTGCCTCTCCGTAGGTTTAATGGACTGCTTTGTCTTGTTTTTTGCTTTGTTTGGTTTTTCCCTTCCTTTCATGAAATACTAATGGCACAGTGTGCTTTGTTGTTTTGGACGTGGTTTATGAAACAAAGTCTCCTGCTGCTCTGCCTCCACCATCCTATCATACAATTTAGTTCACCTGGCAAGATGCAGATGATCTTAATGGTTCTGCAGCAGGTGTTTTGTTGGTTGTGTTTTTTTGTAGTGATGGCTGTCATGGTCAGTGCCAGTTAATGTGTGTAATAGTTAGTTTGTGTTGCTTTGTGGATAAATTACTGCTGGTAGTGAGCAGATTTTTATCAGCCTGACATGAATTCAGATTAGAATTTTCCTAAAGGTTAGTAACCAAGATTATTCATCTTTTCCAGAGCAATACATTAAATTGTTTTTATTCAATTCATATTTTATCAGTTAGATAATTATTTGTTTTTCTCTTTACCGAACCTTTTCTTGAGTGTTTATTTCGGTTTGCTACAAAATATTATTGGCTGTAGAAGTAAATTAGTGCATGACCTGCCTTCACTTTCCAGAATCTGTAAACATTTGGGTTTATTTAGGTCATTGTATTATGTCATCTCCATGTATCCTTAATAAGGCTCCAGCAGTCAGAGATATTGCATATCACATACAGATGATTACATTTAAGAAACGGTCTGGGCTGTAGGGCTCAGTGATTGCATTTTGAATTCAAATGACATTAATGGACTGAATTTCACACTCTCTGCATTCTGTTGGGAGCTGTCGGGAGTCAGACTTCTTCATCTCACTACAGCAGCAGTTTCTTTTCCTGCTTTTTGCCTCTGCTTTGGTTGTTCTCTGCATACCTAAGAGCAGCCGATATTCACCTGAAATGGCAGAGGGTGGGCAAAGCAACAAAGAACAGCTGATCTTTGCCCTCATTCATATTCTCTCTCTGCTTGCAGATACAAAGCTGTCATCGAGGCCTGCTCCCTTCAGCCAGACATCGACATCCTTCCACAGGGGGACCAGACAGAGATTGGGGAGCGGGTCAGTACCACTTTAAGTATTCTACACATAACTCTGCAGCTCATTTTCATCATTTCTGTGCAGTGGGCTTTTTGATTTTTCAGCTGGAATGAAGCTGAACTGACCTCATTTAATCAAAGCAAAGTCCTGCTGGACTTTCTTTTTTTATGCACCACTAATGAAGGGAATAAATCATTATCCCTTTTGATTCTTCTGAGCTCTGGGGTCTTTATACATAATCTTAACAAAGGCCATTGTGTCATTCTTCATTGAGATCCTTCTGTTATCATGCAGGGCATCATCTTATCAGGAGGACAGAAACAGAGAATCAGCGTGGCTAGAGCCTTGTACCAGCAGACCAATGTGGTCTTTCTGGTGAGTCTGTACAGAGTATTGTATCTATAGAATGCTTTTTGATGACTCGCTTAATATTCCTGCAGTTACTCAGACATTGTTCTATTTCTGAATTTTATATACAAGCATACTCCTTCAGCTTAGGGCTGGTCACTCTTTCTAATGGACTTAAGTCTTTTAGAAAATTATTGTTTCGTTTGATTTATTGTTCCAGCATTTATTTCGATTTTTTTCTGAAGTATCAAATTAGGCTACTTTATAATTACTTAGACACCATGTAAAACCTGAACCTTCTGCCCTTAACAGCGTGACAGGATCCAGAAGCATTTAAAGGGAAGAGCAATCACCCTTTTTTCTGATTAGACTGCTATGTTCATCCTAGCTTGTTTTTGATTTTAATTTTTTGTTCCCACCAGTAAGATTGATAATTTCTTATGAAAAAAATAAAGGATAAAATTTTGTAGCCGTTTTTATATTAGATACAGATCTGAGGACCTGTTGTAATCCTAGGGTCCAGAGGTGGTTTTAGCCCACACTATTTCCTCCAATTTAAACTAAGTGGAAGTGCACAAAAAGAAATAATCAGAGTAGTGTAAAAGTTTCGCTTTCATCTGTTTTAATTTCATAAAAAGGCTTTTTTTTTAAGAAAACGTTGGTTATCTGATTATTATAAATAATCAACGGATTAATCGATTTGCAAAATAATATTGTTTGGGACACTTTTTAGGTTATGACAAAAAATTTTTACCAGTATAACTGAAAGTAGCGAAAACAAATGCATGCAAAACAATGGAATAGTCTAGATTTTTTTTTTTTTTTTTAAACAGTGTCCTGTCTGGCAATGTGGCAATAAGAAATAGTCTAGATTAAAGATTTCTCATACATTAGAAGCCGTATTGGTACAGTACATCTCTGTCCTGCTTAATATGTTAAAGTGTGTTTTATTATCACATAGAATACATTATAATATGACTAAATCTAAGAAATTCAGAGTGGTTTGGGCACTTTTTCATGGTACTGATATTCATCAACTTTAAGAAAGAGGACGTTACGAAACTATTTCTCATTTTTCCTTATCACAAAAACCTGGCCTTTAACAGCAGTGTGTAGACTTATTGTTCTGCTGTTTTTTCTAACAGATTTTTTTTCTGCACTTTGAAACATTTGCTTATATATTTTTAGGATGACCCATTTTCTGCTTTAGACATCCACCTGAGTGACCATCTGATGCAGGATGGCATCCTGAAGCTGCTGAGGGAGGAGAAAAGGACGGTGGTGCTGGTCACACACAAACTCCAGTACCTGCCACATGCTGACTGGGTAAGACCTCATAGTCTGCATTGGCATGTTCGCTCAAACATTTTATAAAATACCGAGATATTTCTAAAAAAAATACAAAGATATATATAGTTTTTTCCCTCATTTTGCCTTTTAGATTATTGCCATGAAAGATGGGACAATCCAGACTGAAGGGACTCTGAAGGATATCCAGAACTCTGATCCAGAACTCTTCAAACAGTGGAAAACCCTCATGAACAGGCAGGATCGGGAGTTTGAGACGGTGATTAATGACTCCAGGCAGTCAAAATAAGCTTTTAATGAGTCGGCTTTAAATAGGAGGTTGCTTCTTAATAATCCCATAAGTACAAAGAGAGTGATAAATAAGTGATTATATCTTATAAAAATATATATATAAAAACTGTAGAATTAAAAATATACATACTGTTATTATGCTATTAATAATGGCCTTTTTTTCCAGTTTGGACGACAGTAAATAGCCTCAATTCGTTAGTAAAAAAGAACTTGATTTACTAGTTTGAGATTGTTTACTTTAGAAAACATTGTACATATAATAATGTCCAGTGGGCAACTAATATATTTTAGTTCGAAGCTGTTGAGAATCTTCTGACGTAATCCTGGGGGCATATTTAATCATTTCTTCTCAATAGACGCTGTCGAAATGTTTTGTTTTCTGTCATGGATCCAGCATTTAAGAACAATCTCCTGATTTCAGCTGGGTTGAGGTCAGAGCCGTTCCAGGTGCTTAATGCTATACGGATTTTTTAGCTGTACAACCAATTTGGATTTGTTGAATGGATCACTATCATGTTGGAACATCCCCTTAGTAAAGGAAATTGGATAGAAGGATTAGGAATAGTCAGAAAACATACAGTTTAAGTCGTGTACTGGAAGCTTTTGGAATATCAGTGTCACCGTTGACAATAACATTTTTTTTTTTTTTTTTATGACACGGACTGATAGGATTTTTAGCAAGAGAGAACCACCTACTCCAAATTACACACATTGACGCTTGAGTTATTTAGATTCACAGTTTGAAATTTGTTTCCATGATTGGATGATAAGGCCTTCAAATCTGAGAAAACCGGATCAACTATCAAACATGGGGTTGGCACCATCATGATGTAGGCCTATGAAACATCTAGAATAACTTGTTTAATCCACAAAGTGGGCAGAATAATGAGCAAATCCCCCCGAAGGCTAATAGTCTGACCTAGTTCATAAAGGGAATCCAAACAGGATCGTAAACCATTGTATTCACACTGATGGAGCAACCACACATTAAGCTTTTAAAATGGCAACCTCATCATTCAACCTCATTAGTATCATATGGAAGTTGGAGGAAACCAACCAATTAAAGGCTCATTTAATTTTGTTTGAAGGCAGAGGCTTGATCATGGCTTGTTCATGGCTACAGAAAGGATGTGGTTTATCTGCACCATTAATAAAAAAAGAAATGTTTTTAAAAAATCTTCAGCCTTATAAACCATTTACCAGAATTGCGCATTTTTTATTTTTCTGTTTTAGGAGACAGTGGCTGAGAGCATGACAAACATGGAGAGGAAGAACCTGAGGAGGGCCATGTACTCCAGAGAAACTCTGAGGACGGAGGAGGACGAGGAAGGTGAGCGGAGACGGGAAACAACCAGCGGGAGTAAAGTTATGCATGACTGCAGTCTGAGCTTCTCTCATTTCATCCTGGGTGAGAGACGCAGGGTGTCATTTCCCTTTACCTGCTGTGTTTGCTGAGAAGCATCTGTTACATTAAAGCTTGAGCTTACCAAACCTATTTTAATGTTTACCCCCATCTGTCTGTAGTGCTCCAAGCGAGTCCTGGTACTTCTATTATTGATAATAGTTATTGCAAACACTTAAAAGTGGCTAAATAATCTCAGTCTTCTTCTAAACTCTCCTTTAGATTCACTGAGCACCAGGAAATATCCCAACGCTCAGTCCAGTAGCCTCCTGTTGTGGCATTCTGTGTGTCTGTCTTTGAAAAACAGCTGAAGATGCTGAGCTGCAGAGGCTGTGTTTTATATCTGTGCTCTGTATTGTCTCCCGTGTGCTGGTGGCACCCTAGATTCTCCAGGAGCTGCAGGTGCCGTCCTTGCATTGGAGCAAGAAGGTTTGGCCACAAAACGCATGGTTTGGATAAAGAAATGGCATCAACGTATCTATAGAGGCATTGTGATGCTGGTAGAAAACTGCAAATGTGTTGAATTCTTTATTATAGAATACAGTCATCCTTTGTAGTCATGCCTGTCTCTCACTTTACGCTGAACTGGTCCTTACTCCTCCACCTGAAGGGCTACTGAATGAAAGCATGACTTTAGGTTATTGCTGCTGTTGCCCTTTTTATACCTGCTGCTCACTGAGCTGGTTTTCCTTCTACTTCCAGCATGTCTGAGCCTGGAAGGAGCGACATGCTATGATGCTTGCTGCATGTGATGAGTTGTATCTGCTGCACATCGTGGGTGGGAAGATTATAGGACCTCATTTATTAGCGCCTCATCCCCCCCCACGGGAATGAGCATCTGTTTGGAGTTGAGGAGTAGAAATGTGTAGCCTGTAGAGTAGCGGACAGGGCCTTGCAAAACTATTCATTCACAGCCTTGAACCTTTGTCACATTGCAACCACAGATTTCAGAGTCTGTCTTGGGATGTTATGTAACAGAGCAACAAAGGAATGCTTGATTGTGGAGTGTGGGAGAAAGATAATACTTTTTTTTTTTAGATAAAAGTTTGATTTTCTACATCAACAGTGAGTCACTATTTTGTAGAATCACTTTTTGTTTTCTCTACAGCTGAATCTCTAGAATTCAAATTTCTTCTTTTTATCCTTTTTTTTTCCTTCTGTCAAAAAAAGCTTCAGTTCAACTGAAGCTCTGATGGTGTAGAGCAAAGGTTCCCAAACTTTTTGGCTTCTGACCCACAAAAAAAGTGTTAGAATGGATTCATCACACAAAGTACCTTGATAAAATATAAATGTAATTAAAACATATTTTAATAATAGGTTTTATATTAATAAAAACAGTACCAATAACCATTGTATTTGGATTCATTCATTTCTATGTGATGTTTTTGTACGTTAGACACCTTAGTATGCTTCATTTTTATCATTTTTAGTGATACTTTATTTTCTACACTCATCCATTGACCCGTGACATCAGGTAGGGTCATAATCCTGACTTGGAATAAATGCTGTAGAGGAAATATAAAAAAAAATCCACCCTTTGTAAAAGCTCTCACAACTTTCAAACATACAAATGTTTTGATATGAACCATTATAGCTGCAGGTTTTAGGTTTGTATTGCTTGAAGCTGAAACTCTGCCTCACTCTTCAGCGTCCTGGCAGTTTATTTTATTGCCACACAGACCATATTGCATATTGGACAGAAGGTTGAGTTATTTTTCATGTGTCCCCTTAGAGTTTTGTGGCAAACTGGGCCTCTGATTGTTTTCTTTCAAAGGCTGGCTTCTTGTTACTCCTCCACAAGTTGAAATCGCAGGACTTCATGACTAATGGTTATCCTGTAAAGAAATCTTCCCACCTGAGCTGTGGATCTTTGTAGCTCCTCCAGAAGTCCTCCTTGTCCAGCCTGTTTTCTTTAGATGGTTGCTGCTGTTAGATTTGGAGTTGTGTTGCACTTTTTTATTTTTTTCTGATTATACATTTACTCCCACAGATGTTGAAAGCTTTGAATATGATTTTATAATCTCCACAACTCTATCCATGACCTTTCTGCTGTTATTTGGTTTACAGTTCACACTGCGTCCTCCAACAAACCATAGAAGAGTAGCTGCATTTATACTGTATTTAAGTGATGTATAGGTAGATGTCATTTGTAATCGAAAGCAGCTGGTTTCACTGGATTTTATTTACATTTCTCAGAGTAAAGTGGACTGATAGCAAATGTATGTTTTATTAGTAAGTTGTCATAATTATGCGCTGCCTTGTGTTGGTCTGTCATGCATTGAGGTTTGTGTGGTCTGTAATGTGACTGAAAATTATGAGGTTTAAAGGCAATGGATATTTTGCATGGCAACCTATTTCCCCTAAAGTCTCCTTTCTTTCTTTGGTTAGGTTTTCTACCATGTTTGTTGCCCCAGAAATATCTTTTTATTAAGATGGTGGAGAAAACATATAGAAATGTGCATTAAACAGGAAAAAAGAGCAAGTGAAGTAGAAATATTCCAAGTGTCAGAGAGCATTTGAGACTCTGGCTTACTAAAAGTAGAAATTAATCTGTCAATTTTCTTCTTCATCCCAGATGAGTCCTTAGAAAGCGAAGATGACGACAACCTGTCGCAGGTGATGCGTCAGCGAGCCACCATCCCCTGGCGCTCCTGCGGCACCTACCTGTCCTGTGCCGGCCTCCCCCTCCTCTCTCTGCTCCTCCTCTCACAACTCCTCAAGCACTCCCTCATGGTCGCCATTGACTACTGGCTGGCACACTGGACGTCACATGTCATCATGGCCAAGCTGGATGCCACGGCTCACAACTGTACCCTAGTTAAGGTGAGAATCTGATTGATCCCTGAATAAATCCTCTTTTTCTGCTTTCTTGTTTGTAACACAGAGAAGTCTTAAAAGCGTGCAGCTTGGTTAGTGTTTACGGGTTCAGCTAAAGCTTTCATGTTCACCATCTTCATGCATCATCTCAACTCCAATGGGATTGGTAGATTTGTGCACTCCAGACAGACATCTTTCTTATAAGAAATCCCTATGCACAAATTCCTACACACAATGTTGTCAGAATTAACAATACGACCCCAAATGCTGTAAAAACACTTTTACATTTGGATCCCATTGCAATATTTAAACACCCAGTGCAATAAAGCGATTTCTATTCCTTATAGTTATCAAGTGGGTATAATAACTGCAGAATTCCCCTTCAGGGAAATCATCACAGCTTTTTTTTTATTTTCTTCCCGCTCTCCTCACTAATTCTCTACTGAATCTCAGTTGAACAGAGCTGACCTAAAACCCAAACACACGCTTTGGCAGCTCCAGATGGAGCATTCACTAAACCACCCTGAAGCAGCAGCAGCAGCAGCAGCTCAGTCATCTTGCATATCAGAGCTGGAGTCACGCATTAATGGAAAATCCAAGAGATTGCAAAAGGTTAATATTCGCCACCATTGAAAATACAGTTTGCATATGAGATTTATCAACTTTGTTGTTCGCTGTTTAAATCCAGTTTCTCTTCTTTAGACTCTAATGGCACATGAAACACATGGCATTCAGTATAAATACAGTGAGGAGGGTTGCACTGCGTCATTGACACTCAGAGTTTCACACCAGCTGTTGTCTGGTTGCTGTATCCAGGACAAGTGTAGCAACAACTTTAATAATAGTTTTATGGAGGGGGGACTCTGTATTTTAGTTATAAACTGAGGGCATTTTCTTGGGGTTTACTACTGGATGTTAGGACGGTTTATATTAGGGTCAAGGTTAGGCCATGGGATGGATTGAAAATGTATGGAGTGTTTAAAACATATCTGTGTGTGTTTGTCCAGTCACATGAAATGTAGGGTCATATTTCACACAGTCATTTAAAGGCTGAAGAGTCTGGTGGCCTGAAGGGTTCTGTGGAACACAAACACAAATAGGCTATTAATGCCACTAAGTGCATTTAAATCGTCACCAAGTGCATCTTGCATGGCTGAGCTGGAGACATTCTTTGTCAGGTTTATCTAATCTGTGCTTTGGATTAATCCACGTGGAGACAAGTCCTGTTTGAAAGTCAAGCTTAAACCAACAGGGAGAGAAAAATTCAACATGGCTTTTCATTGACTAAACAGATAATATACTGAATTCATACTTCTTAAACTGTAGCAGGATAGGACAGGGATAATTTCTTGAATTTGGAAAATAATAAAATGTTTTTGGTCCTGTTTAATATTTTCAGAACAACATGGATTTAATGTGGATTGTGAATGTATTGACAGCTGTTGAACCTTCTCCCATTTTATCACATAAAATTCAGAAATATAGTCATATTTATTGGGATTTTATGATACGTGACAAAACAAGTCAACATACCATTATAGTGGGATGGGAAGAAACTTGGGTTTCATGTTTTATCATTAATAAAATTGAAAGTAAATAGTTGCTTGCATTTGTATTTAACCGATTCAAAAGTTTTTAAAAACAACTTTCAATGATTAAAGCTAAAATCTTTTCAGGACTTGCCTTTATCAGCTCTGTGTGATTTTTTTTGGCTCGTCTTACTGCAGTGTAAACCGAATCGATGGCTTTATGTTGGCTATCAGACTAAATAGGCCAAATATGTTGTTCATAAAAAAAATAAAAATTAGGTAAAATAACTTTTCTTTTACTTTGAAATCATGCACTTTATTTGGTGCCATCCTATTACATAAAAAAATCCCAACTGATATCTGTGATTGTAACAATTGGAAAGGTAATTTTGATGATAATATTTGTTAGGGCGTCTGTTTCATTTTTCCTGTATTCACTGATCTTATGTTAAAAAACTGAACCATTTTTTTGTTTTAGATGGCATGAAATGAAAGATCTAAACACACTTAATATGGGATGCTTTAATGTTCATAACTGCACTGCTGTTCCATATGAACTCATCATCTTACCACAGAAGCTTCAACCATTAATGAAACAATTAATTTAATTTAATTAACTGTGGATTTTGGTTTGATGTTCTCAGCCAGAAGCAACTCAGAATTTAATTATATTTGGAATCCCTGTATTTTTCTATTTTATGCTACATGGCTTAATTAGATCATTGAAAAAACACAGCATTACTCATAAAAAGACAAAAAACAGCAGAAGCATTTGAAGTGAAGGTTGAAGCTGATGAATTAAGAAGAAAGCGGGCAACAACAGAGCATTATCAGCACTTTTCTTTTAGTGTTTGTTCAAAGGTTGCCAGCTCAGCTTTTAGCTCCACTGGTTTACGCTGCATTAGATGGCTAATATTTAACCAGCCTCACAGTTTAATTGTGTTGGTAATTATAGTAAAAGCACACTAAGTGAGCCCTGATTGGACACTCAAAGCGTCACCGCCATCGAGTTGATGG
This sequence comes from Cyprinodon variegatus, assembly GCF_000732505.1. Taxonomy (NCBI): domain Eukaryota; kingdom Metazoa; phylum Chordata; class Actinopteri; order Cyprinodontiformes; family Cyprinodontidae; genus Cyprinodon; species Cyprinodon variegatus. Next base: position 287,143 of record NW_015150707.1, read on the forward strand.
ATGTGTCTCTCTGCTGCAGGACTGTGGCTTCAGCCACTCGTGGTATCTGTCCGTGTTCAGCGTGCTCTGTTGCCTTGGCATCATCCTCTGTCTGGCCACCTCTGTGACTGTGGAGTGGACGGGCCTGAAAGTGGCCAAGGGGCTGCACCACAACCTCCTTAACAAGATCATACTGGCCCCCATGAGGTACAACACCCACAGTGTGAGCATGAGCGCAGGTCTGGCTCATATCAGGCGAAAACAGGATGTTAGGTAACAGTGGACTGGGTCTCTCTGTGTCCGTGTGCCGAACAGATAATTTATATAAAGAGACGCAGTTAAAAGCACCTTAATTTAGCCTCATTACTCCGAGCACAATCTGTTTCCCCCGACTGAAGCCAAGCTTTCAGCTCTTCCCTGAACACAGAGGAACACTCGCATGTCCTTCATAGACTCTCACTCATGCAAAAAATGTAAATAAAAAAGCTTTAGTTGGCACAAAGAGAAACAACTGAGTGAAAAGAGTTCAAAAATAAATAAGTTATATGTATATATAAAACGTTTATTGTAGGTACAAGATAATGGAAGTCCTTTTTGGGAAAAAAAATGCATTTACTTTGTGTTGAATCCTCCAAACAAAAAAGAGAATTACTGAGCAATGAGTAAAACACAAACATGCAATGATAGATATATTGTGTAACAAATAGGTGAAAACTTAAAAACAAACACAACATATAAGGTGAGAAAATTATGTTTTTAAATAGAAATGAAATAAGAATTCATATGTAAGGAATTATCTATAATAGGTAAGTAAGGGTTTAAATTGGCTATAGATAAGGCAGTAAAAATAATTTCAGCAGGAGTGTTAGTATTGGTTAAATAGGTAAATCAGGTAGTAGCAACAACTTAGTAATGAAAACGTCAGAAATCTGAAAACAGGAATTTAGTAACGTATGATGAATAAGGATTTAATACGAAGTAAAAATAAATAATAAATAACGTAAAGAATCTATAACACAGATGATACAAAATACATAATTAAAAACTTTCTATGGGAGAGGAATATCAAATTATTAAGAAATCAGTAATACAAAAGTCATAATATAAATAATGTGATAAGGAAGGACTGCGAAGGCGAGGAAATATGGCCACCAGTAGTAACACTTATTAATGATGGATAAACGGCAAGCTAGATAAAAAAAAATAGAAAAAATATGTCTGATAAGGAAAATGGTAACTCCTAATTCATTGGTTATAATCATAAAATCAGGTATAATCAGAAAACGCTGAAATATGTATTACATATTTTACAGCATTTTAGTTATTATTGGAAGCTTTAACAATAACAGGCAACTGTATTTACCGTACTAAGAGTTTTATGTCTTAAGAGGAAGTGAGTAGAAATGAATAGATGTTGAAAGAAGTGTATTAACCCCTTGATGCCTGAAATGTATATTACAAATGTATGACATTAATAACGATCAATGATAATACATCATTTGGGACCAGATTTAATGGAAATAAAAGCTTACCAAAGGTTCCTAGTTACACACTGCCCAAGGAGGCTACACAGTGGCAATGGGGGAATGTACATGCTATCTCACCTGTGTACATAATACAAAGGGTTTGCTTCATATTTACAAAAATGGGTGTCAGGGGTTTAAAATAAATATACACCTTTTAGTAATTAGATAATTCAAAGTAACAGATAATTCTCTTTATTCTAGTCTGCTATAGCTAATTAAATTGAATGCAGTTAAGTTAAAATAACACAGTTACCATTCCATGGGAAAAAAAGTTAAACAAATCTTATAACACATTAAATCGTCTATATTAAAACTCAGAACTGATAAAATTTTGCAACAGTCTCTGACGTTTTTCATAATCATCTACAGCATTTATCCTAACTGCATCTTTTTTTCCCCCTATGTCCTGCTAAGGCTGTTTGAGACCACTCCGCTCGGCAGCATTCTCAACAGGTTTTCCACGGACACCAACACAATCGACCAGCACATCCCTACCACCCTGGAGTGTCTGTCCCGCTCCACCCTGCTGTGTCTGTCCGCCCTGGGGGTCATCTCTTATGTGACGCCCGTTTTCCTCATTGCCCTTCTGCCGCTTGCAATCACCTGCTATTTCATTCAGAAATACTTCAGAGTTGCTTCCAGGTGAGTCAGGAGGAGACTGTCAAAGGATATTAAAATCTGTTTTCGTATCTATCGTATCATTCATCAATTGTAAAGCTGCAGTTCCCGTCAGGTCTATTAATGATTTAATTTTAAATTCAATATTTTCCCTTTTTTTTCTCTGATGGTCAGGGACCTGCAGCAGCTGGAAGATGCAACCCAATTGCCTTTACTCTCCCACTTCTCTGAGACAGTAGAGGGACTCACCACAATACGGGCCCTAAGGTACAAAGCATGTGTTCTGCTCTCAGCTCTGCAGGAGAAGTGGCACGCAGCTTGTAACTCTAAGTCACAATGTTGTTAAAAGTGGTGTTCTGTGCAAAATGCTAGAATGCAGAAGTTAAAAAGAGCAATTTATACATATATATGTACTGTGTATATATATATATATATATATATATATATATATATATATATATATATATATA